>NC_141685.1:234568042-234585542 GCF_964263255.1 Lissotriton vulgaris
ACATCCTTCAGAGGACAGAGTGTCAAAAAAAATAAGAGAAAATGAAAACGGAAGTTGTGAGAACTTCATTTTGAGATTGCATAAGAATTCAAATTCCTCTCACATGCTAAAGAATACCTGAACCCTTTTGATTAAACCACTTTAGTTGTTATAATGAGACCATATTTGAAAGCAATCTGTGATTTTTCTGTTCTTACTCTGCAATGACCTTGGCAATGACAAGTTAAAAATAAAATGTATGCAAATTTTATAATGGAGAATGCGGGCATCGATCCCGCTACCTCTCGCATGCTAAGCGAGCGCTCTACCATTTGAGCTAATTCCCCTGTGTGTTTAATCTGCATAACATGAAAAAAGTAACCTCACTGCCTTCCACACTTTATTTGAAGTCCAATTGCCCATAACAGTGTTCAGTTCACTCCTAACTTATGCCTTACCTCCACTTATGGGATGTTTTACAGTTCAGGTTGGCCTGTTTACTATTCGAATATGAGTGATATTGTGGTGTGTTCATCTGGACTCATACCCTACCTAATCTTGAAGTTAAATTTCCCACCAATGAGAAACCAAGGGAGATACCATTTTTGATAGTTATTGCATGTCTAATGCAAGAATAATCACCAGATTATGAGAGTCCAGCAAAAATTACTCATTTTCGCCCAACGTGGGGCTCAAACCCACGACCCTGAGATTAAGAGTCTCATGCTCTACCGACTGAGCTAGCCGGGCTCCCACTTCAAGATGGTATGCAGACTAATCATTTTTTATGAAGGAAATCCATTCCTGGACAATTTTTGGGAGTTATTGCAGGTCTAATGCAAGAATAATCTCCATATTATGAGAGTCAATGCAATATTCAGGCAAAAATTACTCGTTTTCGCCCAACGTGGAGCTCGAACCCACAACCCTGAGATTAAGAGTCTCATGCTCTACCGACTGAGCTAGCCGGGCTCCCTCCTTAAGACAGTATGCAGACCAATCCCTTTTTGTGAAAAAAATCAAATCCTGGATATTCCTCTACTCTTGTTTTGCAAGGAAAGCCAGATTTATACATCCTTCAGAGGACAGAGTGTCAAAAAAAATAAGAGAAAATGAAAATGGAAGTTGTGAGAACTTCATTTTGAGATTGCATAAGAATTCAAATTCCTCTCACATGCTAAAGAATACCTGAACCCTTTTGATTAAACCACTTTAGTTGTTATAATGAGACCATATTTGAAAGCCATCTGTGATTTTTCTGTTCTTACTCTGCAATGACCATGGGCAATGACAAGTTAAAAATAAAATGTATGCAAATTTTATAATGGAGAATGCGGGCATCGATCCCGCTACCTCTCGCATGCTAAGCGAGCGCTCTACCATTTGAGCTAATTCCCCTGTGTGTTTAATCTGCCTAACATGAAAAAAGTAACCTCACTGCCTTCCACACTTTATTTGAAGTCCAATTGCCCATAACAGTGTTCAGTTCACTCCTAACTTATGCCTTACCTCCACTTATGGGATGTTTTACAGTTCAGGTTGGCCTGTTTACTACTCGATTATGAGTGATATTGTGGTGTGTTCATCTAGACTCATACTCTACCTAATCTTGAAGTTAAATTTCCCACCAATGAGAAACCAAGGGAGATACCATTTTTGATAGTTATTGCATGTCTAATGCAAGAATAATCACCAGATTATGAGAGTCCAGCAAAAATTACTCATTTTCGCCCAACGTGGGGCTCGAACCCACGACCCTGAGATTAAGAGTCTCATGCTCTACTGACTGAGCTAGCCGGGCTCTCACTTCAAGATGGTATGCAGACTAATCATTTTTTATGAAGGAAATCCATTCCTGGACAATTTTTGGGAGTTATTGCAGGTCTAATGCAAGATTAATCTCCATATTATGAGAGTCAATGCAATATTCAGGCAAAAATTACTCGTTTTCGCCCAACGTGGGGCTCGAACCCACGACCCTGAGATTAAGAGTCTCATGCTCTACCGACTGAGCTAGCCGGGCTCCCTCCTTAAGACAGTATGCAGACCAATCCCTTTTTGTGAAAAAAATCAAATCCTGGATATTCCTCTACTCTTGTTTTGCAAGGAAAGCCAGATTTATACATCCTTCAGAGGACAGAGTGTCAAAAAAAATAAGAGAAAATGAAAATGGAAGTTGTGAGAACTTCATTTTGAGATTGCATAAGAATTCAAATTCCTCTCACATGCTAAAGAATACCTGAACCCTTTTGATTAAACCACTTTAGTTGTTATATTGAGACCATATTTGAAAGCCATCTGTGATTTTTCTGTTTTATAATGGAGAATGCGGGCATCGATCCCGCTACCTCTCGCATGCTAAGCGAGCACTCTACCATTTGAGCTAATTCCCCTGTGTGTTTAATCTGCATAACATGAAAAAAGTAACCTCACTGCCTTCCACACTTTATTTGCAGTCCAATTGCCCAAAACAGTGTTCAGTTCACTCCTAACTTATGCCTTACCTCCACTTATGGGATGTTTTACAGTTCAGGTTGGCCTGTTTACTACTCGAATATGAGTGATATTGTGGTGTGTTCATCTAGACTCATACCCTACCTAATCTTGAAGTTAAATTTCCCACCAATGAGAAACCAAGGGAGATACCATTTTTGATAGTTATTGCATGTCTAATGCAAGAATAATCACCAGATTATGAGAGTCCAGCAAAAATTACTCATTTTCGCCCAACTTGGGGCTCAAACCCACGACCCTGAGATTAAGAGTCTCATGCTCTACCGACTGAGCTAGCCAGGCTCCCACTGCAAGATGGGATGCAGACTAATCCTTTTTTATGAAGGAAATCCATTCCTGGACAATTTTTGGGAGTTATTGCAGGTCTAATGCAAGATTAATCTCCATATTATGAGAGTCAATGCAATATTCAGGCAAAAATTACTCGTTTTCGCCCAACGTGGGGCTCGAACTCACGACCCTGAGATTAAGAGTCTCATGCTCTACCGACTGAGCTAGCCGGGCTCCCTCCTTAAGACAGTATGCAGACCAATCCCTTTTTGTGAAAAAAATCAAATCCTGGATATTCCTCTACTCTTGTTTTGCAAGGAAAGCCAGATTTATACATCCTTCAGAGGACAGAGTGTCAAAAAAAATAAGAGAAAATGAAAATGGAAGTTGTGAGAACTTCATTTTGAGATTGCAGAAGAATTCAAATTCCTCTCACATGCTAAAGAATACCTGAACCCTTTTGATTAAACCACTTTAGTTGTTATATTGAGACCATATTTGAAAGCCATCTGTGATTTTTCTGTTCTTACTCTGCAATGACCATGGGCAATGACAAGTTAAAAATAAAATGTATGCAAATTTTATAATGGAGAATGCGGGCATCGATCCCGCTACCTCTCGCATGCTAAGCGAGCACTCTACCATTTGAGCTAATTCCCCTGTGTGTTTAATCTGCATAACATGAAAAAAGTAACCTCACTGCCTTCCACACTTTATTTGCAGTCCAATTGCCCAAAACAGTGTTCAGTTCACTCCTAACTTATGCCTTACCTCCACTTATGGGATGTTTTACAGTTCAGGTTGGCCTGTTTACTACTCGAATATGAGTGATATTGTGGTGTGTTCATCTAGACTCATACCCTACCTAATCTTGAAGTTAAATTTCCCACCAATGAGAAACCAAGGGAGATACCATTTTTGATAGTTATTGCATGTCTAATGCAAGAATAATCACCAGATTATGAGAGTCCAGCAAAAATTACTCATTTTCGCCCAACGTGGGGCTCAAACCCACGACCCTGAGATTAAGAGTCTCATGCTCTACCGACTGAGCTAGCCGGGCTCCCACTTCAGGATGGTATGCAGACTAATCATTTTTTATGAAGGAAATCCATTCCTGGACAATTTTTGGGAGTTATTGCAGGTCTAATGCAAGATTAATCTCCATATTATGAGAGTCAATGCAATATTCAGGCAAAAATTACTCGTTTTCGCCCAACGTGGGGCTCGAACCCATGACCCTGAGATTAAGAGTCTCATGCTCTACCGACTGAGCTAGCTGGGCTCCCTCCTTAAGACAGTATGCAGACCAATCCCTTTTTGTGAAGAAAATCAAATCCTGGATATTCCTCTACTCTTGTTTTGCAAGGAAAGCCTGATTTATACATCCTTCAGAGGACAGAGTGTCAAAAAAAAATAAGAGAAAATGAAAACGGAAGTTGTGAGAACTTCATTTTGAGATTGCATAAGAATTCAAATTCCTCTCACATGCTAAAGAATACCTGAACCCTTTTGATTAAACCACTTTAGTTGTTATAATGAGACCATATTTGAAAGCCATCTGTGATTTTTCTGTTCTTACTCTGCAATGACCATGGGCAATGACAAGTTAAAAATAAAATGTATGCAAATTTTATAATGGAGAATGCGGGCATCAACCCCGCTACCTCTCGCATGCTAAGTGAGTGCTCTACCATTTGAGCTAATTCCCCTGAGTGTTTAATATGCATAACATGAAAAAAGTAACCTCACTGCCTTCCACACTTTATTTGCAGTCCAATTGCCCATAACAGTGTTCAGTTCACTCCTAACTTATGCCTTACCTCCACTTATGGGATGTTTTACAGTTCAGGTTGGCCTGTTTACTACTCGAATATGAGTGATATTGTGGTGTGTTCATCTAGACTCATACCCTACCTAATCTTGAAGTTAAATTTCCCACCAATGAGAAACCAAGGGAGATACCATTTTTGATAGTTATTGCATGTCTAATGCAAGAATAATCACCAGATTATGAGAGTCCAGCAAAAATTACTCATTTTCGCCCAACGTGGGGCTCAAACCCACGACCCTGAGATTAAGAGTCTCATGCTCTACCGACTGAGCTAGCCGGGCTCCCACTTCAAGATGGTATGCAGACTAATCATTTTTTATGACGGAAATCCATTCCTGGACAATTTTTGGGAGTTATTGCAGGTCTAATGCAAGATTAATCTCCATATTATGAGAGTCAATGCAATATTCAGGAAAAAATTACTCGTTTTCGCCCAACATGGGGCTCTAACCCACGACCCTGAGATTAAGAGTCTCATGCTCTACCGACTGAGCGAGCCGGGCTCCCTCCTTAAGACAGTATGCAGACCAATCCCTTTTTGTGAAAAAAATCAAATCCTGGATATTCCTCTACTCTTGTTTTGCAAGAAAAGCCAGATTTATACATCCTTCAGAGGACAGAGTGTCAAAAAAAATAAGAGAAAATGAAAACGGAAGTTGTGAGAACTTCATTTTGAGATTGCATAAGAATTCAAATTCCTCTCACATGCTAAAGAATACCTGAACCCTTTTGATTAAACCACTTTAGTTGTTATAATGAGACCATATTTGAAAGCAATCTGTGATTTTTCTGTTCTTACTCTGCAATGACCTTGGCAATGACAAGTTAAAAATAAAATGTATGCAAATTTTATAATGGAGAATGCGGGCATCGATCCCGCTACCTCTCGCATGCTAAGCGAGCGCTCTACCATTTGAGCTAATTCCCCTGTGTGTTTAATCTGCATAACATGAAAAAAGTAACCTCACTGCCTTCCACACTTTATTTGAAGTCCAATTGCCCATAACAGTGTTCAGTTCACTCCTAACTTATGCCTTACCTCCACTTATGGGATGTTTTACAGTTCAGGTTGGCCTGTTTACTACTCGAATATGAGTGATATTGTGGTGTGTTCGTCTGGACTCATACCCTACCTAATCTTGAAGTTAAATTTCCCACCAATGAGAAACCAAGGGAGATACCATTTTTGATAGTTATTGCATGTCTAATGCAAGAATAATCACCAGATTATGAGAGTCCAGCAAAAATTACTCATTTTCGCCCAACGTGGGGCTCAAACCCACGACCCTGAGATTAAGAGTCTCATGCTCTACCGACTGAGCTAGCCGGGCTCCCACTTCAAGATGGTATGCAGACTAATCATTTTTTATGAAGGAAATCCATTCCTGGACAATTTTTGGGAGTTATTGCAGGTCTAATGCAAGAATAATCTCCATATTATGAGAGTCAATGCAATATTCAGGCAAAAATTACTCGTTTTCGCCCAACGTGGAGCTCGAACCCACAACCCTGAGATTAAGAGTCTCATGCTCTACCGACTGAGCTAGCCGGGCTCCCTCCTTAAGACAGTATGCAGACCAATCCCTTTTTGTGAAAAAAATCAAATCCTGGATATTCCTCTACTCTTGTTTTGCAAGGAAAGCCAGATTTATACATCCTTCAGAGGACAGAGTGTCAAAAAAAATAAGAGAAAATGAAAATGGAAGTTGTGAGAACTTCATTTTGAGATTGCATAAGAATTCAAATTCCTCTCACATGCTAAAGAATACCTGAACCCTTTTGATTAAACCACTTTAGTTGTTATAATGAGACCATATTTGAAAGCCATCTGTGATTTTTCTGTTCTTACTCTGCAATGACCATGGGCAATGACAAGTTAAAAATAAAATGTATGCAAATTTTATAATGGAGAATGCGGGCATCGATCCCGCTACCTCTCGCATGCTAAGCGAGCGCTCTACCATTTGAGCTAATTCCCCTGTGTGTTTAATCTGCCTAACATGAAAAAAGTAACCTCACTGCCTTCCACACTTTATTTGCAGTCCAATTGCCCAAAACAGTGTTCAGTTCACTCCCAACTTATGCCTTACCTCCACTTATGGGATGTTTTACAGTTCAGGTTGGCCTGTTTACTACTCGAATATGAGTGATATTGTGGTGTGTTCATCTAGACTCATACCCTACCTAATCTTGAAGTTAAATTTCCCACCAATGAGAAACCAAGGGAGATACCATTTTTGATAGTTATTGCATGTCTAATGCAAGAATAATCACCAGATTATGAGAGTCCAGCAAAAAGTACTCATTTTCGCCCAACGTGGGGCTCAAACCCACGACCCTGAGATTAAGAGTCTCATGCTCTACCGACTGAGCTAGCCGGGCTCCCACTGCAAGATGGGATGCAGACTAATCCTTTTTTATGAAGGAAATCCATTCCTGGACAATTTTTGGGAGTTATTGCAGGTCTAATGCAAGATTAATCTCCATATTATGAGAGTCAATGCAATATTCAGGCAAAAATTACTCGTTTTCGCCCAACGTGGGGCTCGAACTCACGACCCTGAGATTAAGAGTCTCATGCTCTACCGACTGAGCTAGCCGGGCTCCCTCCTTAAGACAGTATGCAGACCAATCCCTTTTTGTGAAAAAAATCAAATCCTGGATATTCCTCTACTCTTGTTTTGCAAGGAAAGCCAGATTTATACATCCTTCAGAGGACAGAGTGTCAAAAAAAATAAGAGAAAATGAAAATGGAAGTTGTGAGAACTTCATTTTGAGATTGCAGAAGAATTCAAATTCCTCTCACATGCTAAAGAATACCTGAACCCTTTTGATTAAACCACTTTAGTTGTTATATTGAGACCATATTTGAAAGCCATCTGTGATTTTTCTGTTCTTACTCTGCAATGACCATGGGCAATGACAAGTTAAAAATAAAATGTATGCAAATTTTATAATGTAGAATGCGGGCATCGATCCCGCTACCTCTCGCATGCTAAGCGAGCACTCTACCATTTGAGCTAATTCCCCTGTGTGTTTAATCTGCATAACATGAAAAAAGTAACCTCACTGCCTTCCACACTTTATTTGCAGTCCAATTGCCCAAAACAGTGTTCAGTTCACTCCTAACTTATGCCTTACCTCCACTTATGGGATGTTTTACAGTTCAGGTTGGCCTGTTTACTACTCGAATATGAGTGATATTGTGGTGTGTTCATCTAGACTCATACCCTACCTAATCTTGAAGTTAAATTTCCCACCAATGAGAAACCAAGGGAGATACCATTTTTGATAGTTATTGCATGTCTAATGCAAGAATAATCACCAGATTATGAGAGTCCAGCAAAAATTACTCATTTTCGCCCAACGTGGGGCTCAAACCCACGACCCTGAGATTAAGAGTCTCATGCTCTACCGACTGAGCTAGCCAGGCTCCCACTTCAAGATGGTATGCAGACTAATCATTTTTTATGAAGGAAATCCATTCCTGGACAATTTTTGGGAGTTATTGCAGGTCTAATGCAAGATTAATCTCCATATTATGAGAGTCAATGCAATATTCAGGCAAAAATTACTCGTTTTCGCCCAACGTGGGGCTCGAACCCATGACCCTGAGATTAAGAGTCTCATGCTCTACCGACTGAGCTAGCCGGGCTCCCTCCTTAAGACAGTATGCAGACCAATCCCTTTTTGTGAAGAAAATCAAATCCTGGATATTCCTCTACTCTTGTTTTGCAAGGAAAGCCTGATTTATACATCCTTCAGAGGACAGAGTGTCAAAAAAAAATAAGAGAAAATGAAAACGGAAGTTGTGAGAACTTCATTTTGAGATTGCATAAGAATTCAAATTCCTCTCACATGCTAAAGAATACCTGAACCCTTTTGATTAAACCACTTTAGTTGTTATAATGAGACCATATTTGAAAGCCATCTGTGATTTTTCTGTTCTTACTCTGCAATGACCATGGGCAATGACAAGTTAAAAATAAAATGTATGCAAATTTTATAATGGAGAATGTGGGCATCAACCCCGCTACCTCTCGCATGCTAAGTGAGCGCTCTACCATTTGAGCTAATTCCCCTGAGTGTTTAATCTGCATAACATGAAAAAAGTAACCTCACTGCCTTCCACACTTTATTTGCAGTCCAATTGCCCATAACAGTGTTCAGTTCACTCCTAACTTATGCCTTACCTCCACTTATGGGATGTTTTACAGTTCAGGTTGGCCTGTTTACTACTCGAATATGAGTGATATTGTGGTGTGTTCATCTAGACTCATACCCTACCTAATCTTGAAGTTAAATTTCCCACCAATGAGAAACCAAGGAAGATACCATTTTTGATAGTTATTGCATGTCTAATGCAAGAATAATCACCAGATTATGAGAGTCCAGCAAAAATTACTCATTTTCGCCCAACGTGGGGCTCGAACCCACGACCCTGAGATTAAGAGTCTCATGCTCTACCGACTGAGCTAGCCGGGCTCCCACTTCAAGATGGTATGCAGACTAATCATTTTTTATGACGGAAATCCATTCCTGGACAATTTTTGGGAGTTATTGCAGGTCTAATGCAAGATTAATCTCCATATTATGAGAGTTAATGCAATATTCAGGAAAAAATTACTCGTTTTCGCCCAACATGGGGCTCTAACCCACGACCCTGAGATTAAGAGTCTCATGCTCTACCGACTGAGCGAGCCGGGCTCCCTCCTTAAGACAGTATGCAGACCAATCCCTTTTTGTGAAAAAAATCAAATCCTGGATATTCCTCTACTCTTGTTTTGCAAGAAAAGCCAGATTTATACATCCTTCAGAGGACAGAGTGTCAAAAAAAATAAGAGAAAATGAAAACAGAAGTTGTGAGAACTTCATTTTGAGATTGCATAAGAATTCAAATTCCTCTCACATGCTAAAGAATACCTGAACCCTTTTGATTAAACCACTTTAGTTGTTATAATGAGACCATATTTGAAAGCAATCTGTGATTTTTCTGTTCTTACTCTGCAATGACCTTGGCAATGACAAGTTAAAAATAAAATGTATGCAAATTTTATAATGGAGAATGCGGGCATCGATCCCGCTACCTCTCGCATGCTAAGCAAGCGCTCTACCATTTGAGCTAATTCCCCTGTGTGTTTAATCTGCATAACATGAAAAAAGTAACCTCACTGCCTTCCACACTTTATTTGAAGTCCAATTGCCCATAACAGTGTTCAGTTCACTCCTAACTTATGCCTTACCTCCACTTATGGGATGTTTTACAGTTCAGGTTGGCCTGTTTACTACTCGAATATGAGTGATATTGTGGTGTGTTCATCTGGACTCATACCCTACCTAATCTTGAATTTAAATTTCCCACCAATGAGAAACCAAGGGAGATACCATTTTTGATAGTTATTGCATGTCTAATGCAAGAATAATCACCAGATTATGAGAGTCCAGCAAAAATTACTCATTTTCGCCCAACGTGGGGCTCAAACCCACGACCCTGAGATTAAGAGTCTCATGCTCTACCGACTGAGCTAGCCGGGCTCCCACTTCAAGATGGTATGCAGACTAATCATTTTTTATGAAGGAAATCCATTCCTGGACAATTTTTGGGAGTTATTGCAGGTCTAATGCAAGAATAATCTCCATATTATGAGAGTCAATGCAATATTCAGGCAAAAATTACTCGTTTTCGCCCAACGTGGAGCTCGAACCCACAACCCTGAGATTAAGAGTCTCATGCTCTACCGACTGAGCTAGCCGGGCTCCCTCCTTAAGACAGTATGCAGACCAATCCCTTTTTGTGAAAAAAATCAAATCCTGGATATTCCTCTACTCTTGTTTTGCAAGGAAAGCCAGATTTATACATCCTTCAGAGGACAGAGTGTCAAAAAAATAAGAGAAAATGAAAATGGAAGTTGTGAGAACTTCATTTTGAGATTGCATAAGAATTCAAATTCCTCTCACATGCTAAAGAATACCTGAACCCTTTTGATTAAACCACTTTAGTTGTTATAATGAGACCATATTTGAAAGCCATCTGTGATTTTTCTGTTCTTACTCTGCAATGACCATGGGCAATGACAAGTTAAAAATAAAATGTATGCAAATTTTATAATGGAGAATGCGGGCATCGATCCCGCTACCTCTCGCATGCTAAGCGAGCGCTCTACCATTTGAGCTAATTCCCCTGTGTGTTTATTCTGCCTAACATGAAAAAAGTAACCTCACTGCCTTCCACACTTTATTTGAAGTCCAATTGCCCATAACAGTGTTCAGTTCACTCCTAACTTATGCCTTACCTCCACTTATGGGATGTTTTACAGTTCAGGTTGGCCTGTTTACTACTCGATTATGAGTGATATTGTGGTGTGTTCATCTAGACTCATACCCTACCTAATCTTGAAGTTAAATTTCCCACCAATGAGAAACCAAGGGAGATACCATTTTTGATAGTTATTGCATGTCTAATGCAAGAATAATCACCAGATTATGAGAGTCCAGCAAAAATTACTCATTTTCGCCCAACGTGGGGCTCGAACCCACGACCCTGAGATTAAGAGTCTCATGCTCTACCGACTGAGCTAGCCGGGCTCCCACTTCAAGATGGTATGCAGACTAATCATTTTTTATGAAGGAAATCCATTCCTGGACAATTTTTGGGAGTTATTGCAGGTCTAATGCAAGATTAATCTCCATATTATGAGAGTCAATGCAATATTCAGGCAAAAATTACTCGTTTTCGCCCAACGTGGGGCTCGAACCCACGACCCTGAGATTAAGAGTCTCATGCTCTACCGACTGAGGTAGCCGGGCTCCCTCCTTAAGACAGTATGCAGACCAATCCCTTTTTGTGAAAAAAATCAAATCCTGGATATTCCTCTACTCTTGTTTTGCAAGGAAAGCCAGATTTATACATCCTTCAGAGGACAGAGTGTCAAAAAAAATAAGAGAAAATGAAAATGGAAGTTGTGAGAACTTCATTTTGAGATTGCATAAGAATTCAAATTCCTCTCACATGCTAAAGAATACCTGAACCCTTTTGATTAAACCACTTTAGTTGTTATATTGAGACCATATTTGAAAGCCATCTGTGATTTTTCTGTTCTTACTCTGCAATGACCATGGGCAATGACAAGTTAAAAATAAAATGTATGCAAATTTTATAATGGAGAATGCGGGCATCGATCCCGCTACCTCTCGCATGCTAAGCGAGCACTCTACCATTTGAGCTAATTCCCCTGTGTGTTTAATCTGCATAACATGAAAAAAGTAACCTCACTGCCTTCCACACTTTATTTGCAGTACAATTGCCCATAACAGTGTTCAGTTCACTCCTAACTTATGCCTTACCTCCATTTATGGGATGTTTTACAGTTCAGGTTGGCCTGTTTACTACTCGAATATGAGTGATATTGTGGTGTGTTCATCTAGACTCATACCCTACCTAATCTTGAAGTTAAATTTCCCACCAATGAGAAACCAAGGGAGATACCATTTTTGATAGTTATTGCATGTCTAATGCAAGAATAATCACCAGATTATGAGAGTCCAGCAAAAATTACTCATTTTCGCCCAACGTGGGGCTCAAACCCACGACCCTGAGATTAAGAGTCTCATGCTCTACCGACTGAGCTAGCCGGGCTCCCACTTCAAGATGGTATGCAGACTAATCATTTTTTATGACGGAAATCCATTCCTGGACAATTTTTGGGAGTTATTGCAGGTCTAATGCAAGATTAATCTCCATATTATGAGAGTCAATGCAATATTCAGGAAAAAATTACTCGTTTTCGCCCAACATGGGGCTCTAACCCACGACCCTGAGATTAAGAGTCTCATGCTCTACCGACTGAGCGAGCCGGGCTCCCTCCTTAAGACAGTATGCAGACCAATCCCTTTTTGTGAAAAAAATCAAATCCTGGATATTCCTCTACTCTTGTTTTGCAAGAAAAGCCAGATTTATACATCCTTCAGAGGACAGAGTGTCAAAAAAAATAAGAGAAAATGAAAATGGAAGTTGTGAGAACTTCATTTTGAGATTGCATAAGAATTCAAATTCCTCTCACATGCTAAAGAATACCTGAACCCTTTTGATTAAACCACTTTAGTTGTTATAATGAGACCATATTTGAAAGCAATCTGTGATTTTTCTGTTCTTACTCTGCAATGACCTTGGCAATGACAAGTTAAAAATAAAATGTATGCAAATTTTATAATGGAGAATGCGGGCATCGATCCCGCTACCTCTCGCATGCTAAGCGAGCGCTCTACCATTTGAGCTAATTCCCCTGTGTGTTTAATCTGCATAACATGAAAAAAGTAACCTCACTGCCTTCCACACTTTATTTGAAATCCAATTGCCCATAACAGTGTTCAGTTCACTCCTAACTTATGCCTTACCTCCACTTATGGGATGTTTTACAGTTCAGGTTGGCCTGTTTACTACTCGATTATGAGTGATATTGTGGTGTGTTCATCTGGACTCATACCCTACCTAATCTTGAAGTTAAATTTCCCACCAATGAGAAACCAAGGGAGATACCATTTTTGATAGTTATTGCATGTCTAATGCAAGAATAATCACCAGATTATGAGAGTCCAGCAAAAATTACTCATTTTCGCCCAACGTGGGGCTCGAACCCACGACCCTGAGATTAAGAGTCTCATGCTCTACCGACTGAGCTAGCCGGGCTCCCACTTCAAGATGGTATGCAGACTAATCATTTTTTATGAAGGAAATCCATTCCTGGACAATTTTTGGGAGTTATTGCAGGTCTAATGCAAGATTAATCTCCATATTATGAGAGTCAATGCAATATTCAGGCAAAAATTACTCGTTTTCGCCCAACGTGGGGCTCGAACCCACGACCCTGAGATTAAGAGTCTCATGCTCTACCGACTGAGCTAGCCGGGCTCCCTCCTTAAGACAGTATGCAGACCAATCCCTTTTTGTGAAAAAAATCAAATCCTGGATATTCCTCTACTCTTGTTTTGCAAGGAAAGCCAGATTTATACATCCTTCAGAGGACAGAGTGTCAAAAGAAATAAGAGAAAATGAAAATGGAAGTTGTGAGAACTTCATTTTGAGATTGCATAAGAATTCAAATTCCTCTCACATGCTAAAGAATACCTGAACCCTTTTGATTAAACCACTTTAGTTGTTATATTGAGACCATATTTGAAAGCCATCTGTGATTTTTCTGTTCTTACTCTGCAATGACCATGGGCAATGACAAGTTAAAAATAAAATGTATGCAAATTTTATAATGGAGAATGCGGGCATCGATCCCGCTACCTCTCGCATGCTAAGCGAGCACTCTACCATTTGAGCTAATTCCCCTGTGTGTTTAATCTGCATAACATGAAAAAAGTAACCTCACTGCCTTCCACACTTTATTTGCAGTCCAATTGCCCAAAACAGTGTTCAGTTCACTCCTAACTTATGCCTTACCTCCACTTATGGGATGTTTTACAGTTCAGGTTGGCCTGTTTACTACTCGAATATGAGTGATATTGTGGTGTGTTCATCTAGACTCATACCCTACCTAATCTTGAAGTTAAATTTCCCACCAATGAGAAACCAAGGGAGATACCATTTTTGATAGTTATTGCATGTCTAATGCAAGAATAATCACCAGATTATGAGAGTCCAGCAAAAATTACTCATTTTCGCCCAACGTGGGGCTCAAACCCACGACCCTGAGATTAAGAGTCTCATGCTCTACCGACTGAGCTAGCCGGGCTCCCACTGCAAGATGGGATGCAGACTAATCCTTTTTTATGAAGGAAATCCATTCCTGGACAATTTTTGGGAGTTATTGCAGGTCTAATGCAAGATTAATCTCCATATTATGAGAGTCAATGCAATATTCAGGCAAAAATTACTCGTTTTCGCCCAACGTGGGGCTCGAACTCACGACCCTGAGATTAAGAGTCTCATGCTCTACCGACTGAGCTAGCCGGACTCCCTCCTTAAGACAGTATGCAGACCAATCCCTTTTTGTGAAAAAAATCAAATCCTGGATATTCCTCTACTCTTGTTTTGCAAGGAAAGCCAGATTTATACATCCTTCAGAGGACAGAGTGTCAAAAAAAATAAGAGAAAATGAAAATGGAAGTTGTGAGAACTTCATTTTGAGATTGCAGAAGAATTCAAATTCCTCTCACATGCTAAAGAATACCTGAACCCTTTTGATTAAACCACTTTAGTTGTTATATTGAGACCATATTTGAAAGCCATCTGTGATTTTTCTGTTCTTACTCTGCAATGACCATGGGCAATGACAAGTTAAAAATAAAATGTATGCAAATTTTATAATGGAGAATGCGGGCATCGATCCCGCTACCTCTCGCATGCTAAGCAAGCACTCTACCATTTGAGCTAATTCCCCTGTGTGTTTAATCTGCATAACATGAAAAAAGTAACCTCACTGCCTTCCACACTTTATTTGCAGTCCAATTGCCCAAAACAGTGTTCAGTTCACTCCTAACTTATGCCTTACCTCCACTTATGGGATGTTTTACAGTTCAGGTTGGCCTGTTTACTACTCGAATATGAGTGATATTGTGGTGTGTTCATCTAGACTCATACCCTACCTAATCTTGAAGTTAAATTTCCCACCAATGAGAAACCAAGGGAGATACCATTTTTGATAGTTATTGCATGTCTAATGCAAGAATAATCACCAGATTATGAGAGTCCAGCAAAAATTACTCATTTTCGCCCAACGTGGGGCTCAAACCCACGACCCTGAGATTAAGAGTCTCATGCTCTACCGACTGAGCTAGCCGGGCTCCCACTTCAAGATGGTATGCAGACTAATCATTTTTTATGAAGGAAATCCATTCCTGGACAATTTTTGGGAGTTATTGCAGGTCTAATGCAAGATTAATCTCCATATTATGAGAGTCAATGCAATATTCAGGCAAAAATTACTCGTTTTCGCCCAACGTGGGGCTCGAACCCATGACCCTGAGATTAAGAGTCTCATGCTCTACCGACTGAGCTAGCCGGGCTCCCTCCTTAAGACAGTATGCAGACCAATCCCTTTTTGTGAAGAAAATCAAATCCTGGATATTCCTCTACTCTTGTTTTGCAAGGAAAGCCTGATTTATACATCCTTCAGAGGACAGAGTGTCAAATAAAAATAAGAGAAAATGAAAACGGAAGTTGTGAGAACTTCATTTTGAGATTGCATAAGAATTCAAATTCCTCTCACATGCTAAAGAATACCTGAACCCTTTCGATTAAACCACTTTAGTTGTTATAATGAGACCATATTTGAAAGCCATCTGTGATTTTTCTGTTCTTACTCTGCAATGACCATGGGCAATGACAAGTTAAAAATAAAATGTATGCAAATTTTATAATGGAGAATGCGGGCGTCAACCCCGCTACCTCTCGCATGCTAAGCGAGCGCTCTACCATTTGAGCTAATTCCCCTGAGTGTTTAATCTGCATAACATGAAAAAAGTAACCTCACTGCCTTCCACACTTTATTTGCAGTCCAATTGCCCATAACAGTGTTCAGTTCACTCCTAACTTATGCCTTACCTCCACTTATGGGATGTTTTACAGTTCAGGTTGGCCTGTTTACTACTCGAATATGAGTGATATTGTGGTGTGTTCATCTAGACTCATACCCTACCTAATCTTGAAGTTAAATTTCCCACCAATGAGAAACCAAGGGAGATACCATTTTTGATAGTTATTGCATGTCTAATGCAAGAATAATCACCAGATTATGAGAGTCCAGCAAAAATTACTCATTTTCGCCCAACGTGGGGCTCAAACCCACGACCCTGAGATTAAGAGTCTCATGCTCTACCGACTGAGCTAGCCGGGCTCCCACTTCAAGATGGTATGCAGACTAATCATTTTTTATGACGGAAATCCGTTCCTGGACAATTTTTGGGAGTTATTGCAGGTCTAATGCAAGATTAATCTCCATATTATGAGAGTCAATGCAATATTCAGGAAAAAATTACTCGTTTTCGCCCAACATGGGGCTCTAACCCACGACCCTGAGATTAAGAGTCTCATGCTCTACCGACTGAGCGAGCCGGGCTCCCTCCTTAAGACAGTATGCAGACCAATCCCTTTTTGTGAAAAAAATCAAATCCTGGATATTCCTCTACTCTTGTTTTGCAAGAAAAGCCAGATTTATACATCCTTCAGAGGACAGAGTGTCAAAAAAAATAAGAGAAAATGAAAACGGAAGTTGTGAGAACTTCATTTTGAGATTGCATAAGAATTCAAATTCCTCTCACATGCTAAAGAATACCTGAACCCTTTTGATTAAACCACTTTAGTTGTTATAATGAGACCATATTTGAAAGCAATCTGTGATTTTTCTGTTCTTACTCTGCAATGACCTTGGCAATGACAAGTTAAAAATAAAATGTATGCAAATTTTATAATGGAGAATGCGGGCATCGATCCCGCTACCTCTCGCATGCTAAGCGAGCGCTCTACCATTTGAGCTAATTCCCCTGTGTGTTTAATCTGCATAACATGAAAAAAGTAACCTCACTGCCTTCCACACTTTATTTGAAGTCCAATTGCCCATAACAGTGTTCAGTTCACTCCTAACTTATGCCTTACCTCCACTTATGGGATGTTTTACAGTTCAGGTTGGCCTGTTTACTACTCGAATATGAGTGATATTGTAGTGTGTTCATCTGGACTCATACCCTACCTAATCTTGAAGTTAAATTTCCCACCAATGAGAAACCAAGGGAGATACCATTTTTGATAGTTATTGCATGTCTAATGCAAGAATAATCACCAGATTATGAGAGTCCAGCAAAAATTACTCATTTTCGCCCAACGTGGGGCTCAAACCCACGACCCTGAGATTAAGAGTCTCATGCTCTACCGACTGAGCTAGCCGGGCTCCCACTTCAAGA
>NC_141685.1:234588042-234823042 GCF_964263255.1 Lissotriton vulgaris
CAAATTCCTCTCACATGCTAAAGAATACCTGAACCCTTTCGATTAAACCACTTTAGTTGTTATAATGAGACCATATTTGAAAGCCATCTGTGATTTTTCTGTTCTTACTCTGCAATGACCATGGGCAATGACAAGTTAAAAATAAAATGTATGCAAATTTTATAATGGAGAATGCGGGCGTCAACCCCGCTACCTCTCGCATGCTAAGCGAGCGCTCTACCATTTGAGCTAATTCCCCTGAGTGTTTAATCTGCATAACATGAAAAAAGTAACCTCACTGCCTTCCACACTTTATTTGCAGTCCAATTGCCCATAACAGTGTTCAGTTCACTCCTAACTTATGCCTTACCTCCACTTATGGGATGTTTTACAGTTCAGGTTGGCCTGTTTACTACTCGAATATGAGTGATATTGTGGTGTGTTCATCTAGACTCATACCCTACCTAATCTTGAAGTTAAATTTCCCACCAATGAGAAACCAAGGGAGATACCATTTTTGATAGTTATTGCATGTCTAATGCAAGAATAATCACCAGATTATGAGAGTCCAGCAAAAATTACTCATTTTCGCCCAACGTGGGGCTCAAACCCACGACCCTGAGATTAAGAGTCTCATGCTCTACCGACTGAGCTAGCCGGGCTCCCACTTCAAGATGGTATGCAGACTAATCATTTTTTATGACGGAAATCCATTCCTGGACAATTTTTGGGAGTTATTGCAGGTCTAATGCAAGATTAATCTCCATATTATGAGAGTCAATGCAATATTCAGGAAAAAATTACTCGTTTTCGCCCAACATGGGGCTCTAACCCACGACCCTGAGATTAAGAGTCTCATGCTCTACCGACTGAGCGAGCCGGGCTCCCTCCTTAAGACAGTATGCAGACCAATCCCTTTTTGTGAAAAAAATCAAATCCTGGATATTCCTCTACTCTTGTTTTGCAAGAAAAGCCAGATTTATACATCCTTCAGAGGACAGAGTGTCAAAAAAAATAAGAGAAAATGAAAACGGAAGTTGTGAGAACTTCATTTTGAGATTGCATAAGAATTCAAATTCCTCTCACATGCTAAAGAATACCTGAACCCTTTTGATTAAACCACTTTAGTTGTTATAATGAGACCATATTTGAAAGCAATCTGTGATTTTTCTGTTCTTACTCTGCAATGACCTTGGCAATGACAAGTTAAAAATAAAATGTATGCAAATTTTATAATGGAGAATGCGGGCATCGATCCCGCTACCTCTCGCATGCTAAGCGAGCGCTCTACCATTTGAGCTAATTCCCCTGTGTGTTTAATCTGCATAACATGAAAAAAGTAACCTCACTGCCTTCCACACTTTATTTGAAGTCCAATTGCCCATAACAGTGTTCAGTTCACTCCTAACTTATGCCTTACCTCCACTTATGGGATGTTTTACAGTTCAGGTTGGCCTGTTTACTACTCGAATATGAGTGATATTGTGGTGTGTTCATCTGGACTCATACCCTACCTAATCTTGAAGTTAAATTTCCCACCAATGAGAAACCAAGGGAGATACCATTTTTGATAGTTATTGCATGTCTAATGCAAGAATAATCACCAGATTATGAGAGTCCAGCAAAAATTACTCATTTTCGCCCAACGTGGGGCTCAAACCCACGACCCTGAGATTAAGAGTCTCATGCTCTACCGACTGAGCTAGCCGGGCTCCCACTTCAAGATGGTATGCAGACTAATCATTTTTTATGAAGGAAATCCATTCCTGGACAATTTTTGGGAGTTATTGCAGGTCTAATGCAAGAATAATCTCCATATTATGAGAGTCAATGCAATATTCAGGCAAAAATTACTCGTTTTTGCCCAACGTGGAGCTCGAACCCACAACCCTGAGATTAAGAGTCTCATGCTCTACCGACTGAGCTAGCCGGGCTCCCTCCTTAAGACAGTATGCAGACCAATCCCTTTTTGTGAAAAAAATCAAATCCTGGATATTCCTCTACTCTTGTTTTGCAAGGAAAGCCAGATTTATACATCCTTCAGAGGACAGAGTGTCAAAAAAAATAAGAGAAAATGAAAATGGAAGTTGTGAGAACTTCATTTTGAGATTGCATAAGAATTCAAATTCCTCTCACATGCTAAAGAATACCTGAACCCTTTTGATTAAACCACTTTAGTTGTTATAATGAGACCATATTTGAAAGCCATCTGTGATTTTTCTGTTCTTACTCTGCAATGACCATGGGCAATGACAAGTTAAAAATAAAATGTATGCAAATTTTATAATGGAGAATGCGGGCATCGATCCCGCTACCTCTCGCATGCTAAGCGAGCGCTCTACCATTTGAGCTAATTCCCCTGTGTGTTTAATCTGCCTAACATGAAAAAAGTAACCTCACTGCCTTCCACACTTTATTTGAAGTCCAATTGCCCATAACAGTGTTCAGTTCACTCCTAACTTATGCCTTACCTCCACTTATGGGATGTTTTACAGTTCAGGTTGGCCTGTTTACTACTCGATTATGAGTGATATTGTGGTGTGTTCATCTAGACTCATACTCTACCTAATCTTGAAGTTAAATTTCCCACCAATGAGAAACCAAGGGAGATACCATTTTTGATAGTTATTGCATGTCTAATGCAAGAATAATCACCAGATTATGAGAGTCCAGCAAAAATTACTCATTTTCGCCCAACGTGGGGCTCGAACCCACGACCCTGAGATTAAGAGTCTCATGCTCTACCGACTGAGCTAGCCGGGCTCCCACTTCAAGATGGTATGCAGACTAATCATTTTTTATGAAGGAAATCCATTCCTGGACAATTTTTGGGAGTTATTGCAGGTCTAATGCAAGATTAATCTCCATATTATGAGAGTCAATGCAATATTCAGGCAAAAATTACTCGTTTTCGCCCAACGTGGGGCTCGAACCCACGACCCTGAGATTAAGAGTCTCATGCTCTACCGACTGAGCTAGCCGGGCTCCCTCCTTAAGACAGTATGCAGACCAATCCCTTTTTGTGAAAAAAATCAAATCCTGGATATTCCTCTACTCTTGTTTTGCAAGGAAAGCCAGATTTATACATCCTTCAGAGGACAGAGTGTCAAAAGAAATAAGAGAAAATGAAAATGGAAGTTGTGAGAACTTCATTTTGAGATTGCATAAGAATTCAAATTCCTCTCACATGCTAAAGAATACCTGAACCCTTTTGATTAAACCACTTTAGTTGTTATATTGAGACCATATTTGAAAGCCATCTGTGATTTTTCTGTTCTTACTCTGCAATGACCATGGGCAATGACAAGTTAAAAATAAAATGTATGCAAATTTTATAATGGAGAATGCGGGCATCGATCCCGCTACCTCTCGCATGCTAAGCGAGCACTCTACCATTTGAGCTAATTCCCCTGTGTGTTTAATCTGCATAACATGAAAAAAGTAACCTCACTGCCTTCCACACTTTATTTGCAGTCCAATTGCCCAAAACAGTGTTCAGTTCACTCCTAACTTATGCCTTACCTCCACTTATGGGATGTTTTACAGTTCAGGTTGGCCTGTTTACTACTCGAATATGAGTGATATTGTGGTGTGTTCATCTAGACTCATACCCTACCTAATCTTGAAGTTAAATTTCCCACCAATGAGAAACCAAGGGAGATACCATTTTTGATAGTTATTGCATGTCTAATGCAAGAATAATCACCAGATTATGAGAGTCCAGCAAAAATTACTCATTTTCGCCCAACGTGGGGCTCAAACCCACGACCCTGAGATTAAGTGTCTCATGCTCTACCGACTGAGCTAGCCGGGCTCCCACTGCAAGATGGTATGCAGACTAATCATTTTTTATGAAGGAAATCCATTCCTGGACAATTTTTGGGAGTTATTGCAGGTCTAATGCAAGATTAATCTCCATATTATGAGAGTCAATGCAATATTCAGGCAAAAATTACTCGTTTTCGCCCAACGTGGGGCTCGAACTCACGACCCTGAGATTAAGAGTCTCATGCTCTACCGACTGAGCTAGCCGGGCTCCCTCCTTAAGACAGTATGCAGACCAATCCCTTTTTGTGAAGAAAATCAAATCCTGGATATTCCTCTACTCTTGTTTTGCAAGGAAAGCCTGATTTATACATCCTTCAGAGGACAGAGTGTCAAAAAAAAATAGGAGAAAATGAAAACGGAAGTTGTGAGAACTTCATTTTGAGATTGCATAAGAATTCAAATTCCTCTCACATGCTAAAGAATACCTGAACCCTTTTGATTAAACCACTTTAGTTGTTATAATGAGACCATATTTGAAAGCCATCTGTGATTTTTCTGTTCTTACTCTGCAATGACCATGGGCAATGACAAGTTAAAAATAAAATGTATGCAAATTTTATAATGGAGAATGCGGGCATCAACCCCGCTACCTCTCGCATGCTAAGCGAGCGCTCTACCATTTGAGCTAATTCCCCTGAGTGTTTAATCTGCATAACATGAAAAAAGTAACCTCACTGCCTTCCACACTTTATTTGCAGTCCAATTGCCCATAACAGTGTTCAGTTCACTCCTAACTTATGCCTTACCTCACTTATGGGATGTTTTACAGTTCAGGTTGGCCTGTTTACTACTCGAATATGAGTGATATTGTGGTGTGTTCATCTAGACTCATACCCTACCTAATCTTGAAGTTAAATTTCCCACCAATGAGAAACCAAGGGAGATACCATTTTTGATAGTTATTGCATGTCTAATGCAAGAATAATCACCAGATTATGAGAGTCCAGCAAAAATTACTCATTTTCGCCCAACGTGGGGCTCAAACCCACGACCCTGAGATTAAGAGTCTCATGCGCTACCGACTGAGCTAGCCGGGCTCCCACTTCAAGATGGTATGCAGACTAATCATTTTTTATGACGGAAATCCATTCCTGGGCAATTTTTGGTAGTTATTGCAGGTCTAATGCAAGATTAATCTCCATATTATGAGAGTCAATGCAATATTCAGGAAAAAATTACTCGTTTTCGCCCAACATGGGGCTCTAACCCACGACCCTGAGATTAAGAGTCTCATGCTCTACCGACTGAGCGAGCCGGGCTCCCTCCTTAAGACAGTATGCAGACCAATCCCTTTTTGTGAAAAAAATCAAATCCTGGATATTCCTCTACTCTTGTTTTGCAAGAAAAGCCAGATTTATACATCCTTCAGAGGACAGAGTGTCAAAAAAAATAAGAGAAAATGAAAACGGAAGTTGTGAGAACTTCATTTTGAGATTGCATAAGAATTCAAATTCCTCTCACATGCTAAAGAATACCTGAACCCTTTTGATTAAACCACTTTAGTTGTTATAATGAGACCATATTTGAAAGCAATCTGTGATTTTTCTGTTCTTACTCTGCAATGACCTTGGCAATGACAAGTTAAAAATAAAATGTATGCAAATTTTATAATGGAGAATGCGGGCATCGATCCCGCTACCTCTCGCATGCTAAGCGAGCGCTCTACCATTTGAGCTAATTCCCCTGTGTGTTTAATCTGCATAACATGAAAAAAGTAACCTCACTGCCTTCCACACTTTATTTGAAGTCCAATTGCCCATAACAGTGTTCAGTTCACTCCTAACTTATGCCTTACCTCCACTTATGGGATGTTTTACAGTTCAGGTTGGCCTGTTTACTACTCGAATATGAGTGATATTGTGGTGTGTTCATCTGGACTCATACCCTACCTAATCTTGAAGTTAAATTTCCCACCAATGAGAAACCAAGGGAGATACCATTTTTGATAGTTATTGCATGTCTAATGCAAGAATAATCACCAGATTATGAGAGTCCAGCAAAAATTACTCATTTTCGCCCAACGTGGGGCTCAAACCCACGACCCTGAGATTAAGAGTCTCATGCTCTACCGACTGAGCTAGCCGGGCTCCCACTTCAAGATGGTATGCAGACTAATCATTTTTTATGAAGGAAATCCATTCCTGGACAATTTTTGGGAGTTATTGCAGGTCTAATGCAAGAATAATCTCCATATTATGAGAGTCAATGCAATATTCAGGCAAAAATTACTTGTTTTCGCCCAACGTGGAGCTCAAACCCACAACCCTGAGATTAAGAGTCTCATGCTCTACCGACTGAGCTAGCCGGGCTCCCTCCTTAAGACAGTATGCAGACCAATCCCTTTTTGTGAAAAAAATCAAATCCTGGATATTCCTCTACTCTTGTTTTGCAAGGAAAGCCAGATTTATACATCCTTCAGAGGACAGAGTGTCAAAAAAAATAAGAGAAAATGAAAATGGAAGTTGTGAGAACTTCATTTTGAGATTGCATAAGAATTCAAATTCCTCTCACATGCTAAAGAATACCTGAACCCTTTTGATTAAACCACTTTAGTTGTTATAATGAGACCATATTTGAAAGCCATCTGTGATTTTTCTGTTCTTACGCTGCAATGACCATGGGCAATGACAAGTTAAAAATAAAATTATGCAAATTTTATAATGGAGAATGCGGGCATCGATCCCGCTACCTCTCGCATGCTAAGCGAGCGCTCTACCATTTGAGCTAATTCCCCTGTGTGTTAAATCTGCCTAACATGAAAAAAGTAACCTCACTGCCTTCCACACTTTATTTGAAGTCCAATTGCCCATAACAGTGTTCAGTTCACTCCTAACTTATGCCTTACCTCCACTTATGGGATGTTTTACAGTTCAGGTTGGCCTGTTTACTACTCGATTATGAGTGATATTGTGGTGTGTTCATCTAGACTCATACTCTACCTAATCTTGAAGTTAAATTTCCCACCAATGAGAAACCAAGGGAGATACCATTTTTGATAGTTATTGCATGTCTAATGCAAGAATAATCACCAGATTATGAGAGTCCAGCAAAAATTACTCATTTTCGCCCAACGTGGGGCTCGAACCCACGACCCTGAGATTAAGAGTCTCATGCTCTACCGACTGAGCTAGCCGGGCTCCCACTTCAAGATGGTATGCAGACTAATCATTTTTTATGAAGGAAATCCATTCCTGGACAATTTTTGGGAGTTATTGCAGGTCTAATGCAAGATTAATCTCCATATTATGAGAGTCAATGCAATATTCAGGCAAAAATTACTCGTTTTCGCTCAACGTGGGGCTCGAACCCACAACCCTGAGATTAAGAGTCTCATGCTCTACCGACTGAGCTAGCCGGGCTCCCTCCTTAAGACAGTATGCAGACCAATCCCTTTTTGTGAAAAAAATCAAATCCTGGATATTCCTCTACTCTTGTTTTGCAAGGAAAGCCAGATTTATACATCCTTCAGAGGACAGAGTGTCAAAAGAAATAAGAGAAAATGAAAATGGAAGTTGTGAGAACTTCATTTTGAGATTGCATAAGAATTCAAATTCCTCTCACATGCTAAAGAATACCTGAACCCTTTTGATTAAACCACTTTAGTTGTTATATTGAGACCATATTTGAAAGCCATCTGTGATTTTTCTGTTCTTACTCTGCAATGACCATGGGCAATGACAAGTTAAAAATAAAATGTATGCAAATTTTATAATGGAGAATGCAGGCATCGATCCCGCTACCTCTCGCATGCTAAGCGAGCACTCTACCATTTGAGCTAATTCCCCTGTGTGTTTAATCTGCATAACATGAAAAAAGTAACCTCACTGCCTTCCACACTTTATTTGCAGTCCAATTGCCCAAAACAGTGTTCAGTTCACTCCTAACTTATGCCTTACCTCCACTTATGGGATGTTTTACAGTTCAGGTTGGCCTGTTTACTACTCGAATATGAGTGATATTGTGGTGTGTTCATCTAGACTCATACCCTACCTAATCTTGAAGTTAAATTTCCCACCAATGAGAAACCAAGGGAGATACCATTTTTGATAGTTATTGCATGTCTAATGCAAGAATAATCACCAGATTATGAGAGTCCAGCAAAAATTACTCATTTTCGCCCAACGTGGGGCTCAAACCCACGACCCTGAGATTAAGAGTCTCATGCTCTACCGACTGAGCTAGCCGGGCTCCCACTGCAAGATGGTATGCAGACTAATCATTTTTTATGAAGGAAATCCATTCCTGGACAATTTTTGGGAGTTATTGCAGGTCTAATGCAAGATTAATCTCCATATTATGAGAGTCAATGCAATATTCAGGAAAAAATTACTTGTTTTCGCCCAACATGGGGCTCTAACCCACGACCCTGAGATTAAGAGTCTCATGCTCTACCGACTGAGCGAGCCGGGCTCCCTCCTTAAGACAGTATGCAGACCAATCCCTTTTTGTGAAAAAAATCAAATCCTGGATATTCCTCTACTCTTGTTTTGCAAGAAAAGCCAGATTTATACATCCTTCAGAGGACAGAGTGTCAAAAAAAATAAGAGAAAATGAAAACGGAAGTTGTGAGAACTTCATTTTGAGATTGCATAAGAATTCAAATTCCTCTCACATGCTAAAGAATACCTGAACCCTTTTGATTAAACCACTTTAGTTGTTATATTGAGACCATATTTGAAAGCCATCTGTGATTTTTCTGTTCTTACTCTGCAATGACCATGGGCAATGACAAGTTAAAAATAAAATGTATGCAAATTTTATAATGGAGAATGCGGGCATCGATCCCGCTACCTCTCGCATGCTAAGCGAGCACTCTACCATTTGAGCTAATTCCCCTGTGTGTTTAATCTGCATAACATGAAAAAAGTAACCTCACTGCCTTCCACACTTTATTTGCAGTCCAATTGCCCAAAACAGTGTTCAGTTCACTCCTAACTTATGCCTTACCTCCACTTATGGGATGTTTTACAGTTCAGGTTGGCCTGTTTACTACTCGAATATGAGTGATATTGTGGTGTGTTCATCTAGACTCATACCCTACCTAATCTTGAAGTTAAATTTCCCACCAATGAGAAACCAAGGGAGATACCATTTTTGATAGTTATTGCATGTCTAATGCAAGAATAATCACCAGATTATGAGAGTCCAGCAAAAATTACTCATTTTCGCCCAACGTGGGGCTCAAACCCACGACCCTGAGATTAAGAGTCTCATGCTCTACCGACTGAGCTAGCCGGGCTCCCACTGCAAGATGATATGCAGACTAATCATTTTTTATGAAGGAAATCCATTCCTGGACAATTTTTGGGAGTTATTGCAGGTCTAATGCAAGAATAATCTCCATATTATGAGAGTCAATGCAATATTCAGGCAAAAATTACTCGTTTTCACCCAACGTGGAGCTCGAACCCACAACCCTGAGATTAAGAGTCTCATGCTCTACCGACTGAGCTAGCCGGGCTCCCTCCTTAAGACAGTATGCAGACCAATCCCTTTTTGTGAAAAAAATCAAATCCTGGATATTCCTCTACTCTTGTTTTGCAAGGAAAGCCAGATTTATACATCCTTCAGAGGACAGAGTGTCAAAAAAAATAAGAGAAAATGAAAATGGAAGTTGTGAGAACTTCATTTTGAGATTGCATAAGAATTCAAATTCCTCTCACATGCTAAAGAATACCTGAACCCTTTTGATTAAACCACTTTAGTTGTTATAATGAGACCATATTTGAAAGCCATCTGTGATTTTTCTGTTCTTACTCTGCAATGACCATGGGCAATGACAAGTTAAAAATAAAATGTATGCAAATTTTATAATGGAGAATGCGGACATCGATCCCGCTACCTCTCGCATGCTAAGCGAGCGCTCTACCATTTGAGCTAATTCCCCTGTGTGTTAAATCTGCCTAACATGAAAAAAGTAACCTCACTGCCTTCCACACTTTATTTGCAGTCCAATTGCCCAAAACAGTGTTCAGTTCACTCCTAACTTATGCCTTACCTCCACTTATGGGATGTTTTACAGTTCAGGTTGGCCTGTTTACTACTCGAATATGAGTGATATTGTGGTGTGTTCATCTAGACTCATACCCTACCTAATCTTGAAGTTAAATTTCCCACCAATGAGAAACCAAGGGAGATACCATTTTTGATAGTTATTGCATGTCTAATGCAAGAATAATCACCAGATTATGAGAGTCCAGCAAAAATTACTCATTTTCGCCCAACGTGGGGCTCAAACCCACGACCCTGAGATTAAGAGTCTCATGCTCTACCGACTGAGCTAGCCGGGCTCCCACTGCAAGATGGTATGCAGACTAATCATTTTTTATGAAGGAAATCCATTCCTGGACAATTTTTGGGAGTTATTGCAGGTCTAATGCAAGATTAATCTCCATATTATGAGAGTCAATGCAATATTCAGGAAAAAATTACTCGTTTTCGCCCAACATGGGGCTCTAACCCACGACCCTGAGATTAAGAGTCTCATGCTCTACCGACTGAGCGAGCCGGGCTCCCTCCTTAAGACAGTATGCAGACCAATCCCTTTTTGAGAAAAAAATCAAATCCTGGATATTCCTCTACTCTTGTTTTGCAAGAAAAGCCAGATTTATACATCCTTCAGAGGACAGAGTGTCAAAAAAAATAAGAGAAAATGAAAACGGAAGTTGTGAGAACTTCATTTTGAGATTGCATAAGAATTCAAATTCCTCTCACATGCTAAAGAATACCTGAACCCTTTTGATTAAACCACTTTAGTTGTTATAATGAGACCATATTTGAAAGCAATCTGTGATTTTTCTGTTCTTACTCTGCAATGACCTTGGCAATGACAAGTTAAAAATAAAATGTATGCAAATTTTATAATGGAGAATGCGGGCATCGATCCCGCTACCTCTCGCATGCTAAGCGAGCGCTCTACCATTTGAGCTAATTCCCCTGTGTGTTTAATCTGCATAACATGAAAAAAGTAACCTCACAGGCCTTCCACACTTTATTTGAAGTCCAATTGCCCATAACAGTGTTCAGTTCACTCCTAACTTATGCCTTACCTCCACTTATGGGATGTTTTACAGTTCAGGTTGGCCTGTTTACTACTCGATTATGAGTGATATTGTGGTGTGTTCATCTAGACTCATACTCTACCTAATCTTGAAGTTAAATTTCCCACCAATGAGAAACCAAGGGAGATACCATTTTTGATAGTTATTGCATGTCTAATGCAAGAATAATCACCAGATTATGAGAGTCCAGCAAAAATTACTCATTTTCGCCCAACGTGGGGCTCGAACCCACGACCCTGAGATTAAGAGTCTCATGCTCTACCGACTGAGCTAGCCGGGCTCCCACTTCAAGATGGTATGCAGACTAATCATTTTTTATGAAGGAAATCCATTCCTGGACAATTTTTGGGAGTTATTGCAGGTCTAATGCAAGATTAATCTCCATATTATGAGAGTCAATGCAATATCCAGGCAAAAATTACTCATTTTCGCCCAACGTGGGGCTCGAACCCACGACCCTGAGATTAAGAGTCTCATGCTCTACCGACTGAGCTAGCCGGGCTCCCTCCTTAAGACAGTATGCAGACCAATCCCTTTTTGTGAAAAAAATCAAATCCTGGATATTCCTCTACTCTTGTTTTGCAAGGAAAGCCAGATTTATACATCCTTCAGAGGACAGAGTGTCAAAAAAAATAAGAGAAAATGAAAATGGAAGTTGTGAGAACTTCATTTTGAGATTGCATAAGAATTCAAATTCCTCTCACATGCTAAAGAATACCTGAACCCTTTTGATTAAACCACTTTAGTTGTTATAATGAGACCATATTTGAAAGCCATCTGTGATTTTTCTGTTCTTACTCTGCAATGACCATGGGCAATGACAAGTTAAAAATAAAATGTATGCAAATTTTATAATGGGGAATGCGGGCATCGATCCCGCTACCTCTCGCATGCTAAGCGAGCGCTCTACCATTTGAGCTAATTCCCCTTTGCATTTAATCTGCATAACATGAAAAAAGTAACCTCACTGCCTTCCACACTTTATTTGAAGTCCAATTGCCCATAACAGTGTTCAGTTCACTCCTAACTTATGCCTTACCTCCACTTATGGGATGTTTTACAGTTCAGGTTGGCCTGTTTACTACTCGATTATGAGTGATATTGTGGTGTGTTCATCTAGACTCATACTCTACCTAATCTTGAAGTTAAATTTCCCACCAATGAGAAACCAAGGGAGATACCATTTTTGATAGTTATTGCATGTCTAATGCAAGAATAATCACCAGATTATGAGAATCCAGCAAAAATTACTCATTTTCGCCCAACATGGGGCTCGAACCCACGACCCTGAGATTAAGAGTCTCATGCTCTACCGACTGAGCTAGCCGGGCTCCCGCTTCAAGATGGTATGCAGACTAATCATTTTTTATGAAGGAAATCCATTCCTGGACAATTTTTGGGAGTTATTGAAGGTCTAATGCAAGATTAATCTCCATATTATGAGAGTCAATGCAATATTCAGGCAAAAATTACTCGTTTTCGCCCAACGTGGGGCTCGAACCGACGACCCTGAGATTAAGAGTCTCATGCTCTACCGACTGAGCTAGCCGGGCTCCATCCTTAAGACAGTATGCAGACCAATCCCTTTTTGTGAAAAAAATCAAATCCTGGATATTCCTCTACTCTTGTTTTGCAAGGAAAGCCAGATTTATACATCCTTCAGAGGACAGAGTGTCAAAAAAAATAAGAGAAAATGAAAATGGAAGTTGTGAGAACTTCATTTTGAGATTGCATAAGAATTCAAATTCCTCTCACATGCTAAAGAATACCTGAACCCTTTTAATTAAACCACTTTAGTTGTTATATTGAGACCATATTTGAAAGCCATCTGTGATTTTTCTGTTCTTACTCTGCAATGACCATGGGCAATGACAAGTTAAAAATAAAATGTATGCAAATTTTATAATGGAGAATGCGGGCATCGATCCCGCTACCTCTCGCATGCTAAGCGAGCACTCTACCATTTGAGCTAATTCCCCTGTGTGTTTATTCTGCATAACATGAAAAAAGTAACCTCACTGCCTTCCACACTTTATTTGCAGTCCAATTGCCCATAACAGTGTTCAGTTCACTCCTAACTTATGCCTTACCTCCACTTATGGGATGTTTTACAGTTCAGGTTGGCCTGTTTACTACTCGAATATGAGTGATATTGTGGTGTGTTCATCTAGACTCATACCCTACCTAATCTTGAAGTTAAATTTCCCACCAATGAGAAACCAGGGGAGATACCATTTTTGATAGTTATTGCATGTCTAATGCAAGAATAATCACCAGATTATGAGAGTCCAGCAAAAATTACTCATTTTCGCCCAACGTGGGGCTCGAACCCACGACCCTGAGATTAAGAGTCTCATGCTCTACCGAATGAGCTAGCCGGGCTCCCACTTCAAGATGGTATGCAGACTATTCATTTTTTATGAAGGAAATCCATTCCTGGACAATTTTTGGGAGTTATTGCAGGTCTAATGCAAGATTAATCTCCATATTATGAGAGTCAATGCAATATTCAGGCAAAAATTACTCGTTTTCGCCCAACGTGGGGCTCGAACCCACGACCCTGAGATTAATAGTCTCATGCTCTACCGACTGAGCTAGCGGGGCTCCCTCCTTAAGACAGTATGCAGACCAATCCCTTTTTGTGAAGAAAATCAAATCCTGGATATTCCTCTACTCTTGTTTTGCAAGGAAAGCCTGATTTATACATCCTTCAGAGGACAGAGTGTCAAAAAAAATAAGAGAAAATGAAAACGGAAGTTGTGAGAACTTCATTTTGAGATTGCATAAGAATTCAAATTCCTCTCACATGCTAAAGAATACCTGAACCCTTTTGATTAAACCACTTTAGTTGTTATAATGAGACCATATTTGAAAGCCATCTGTGATTTTTCTGTTCTTACTCTGCAATGACCATAGGCAATGACAAGTTAAAAATAAAATGTATGCAAATTTTATAATGGAGAATGCGGGCATCTACCCCGCTACCTCTCGCATGCTAAGCGAGCGCTCTACCATTTGAGCTAATTCCCCTGTGTGTTTAATCTACATAACATGAAAAAAGTAACCTCACTGCCTTCCACACTTTATTTGCAGTTCAATTGCCCATAACAGTGTTCAGTTCACTCCTAACTTATGCCTTACCTCCACTTATGGGATGTTTTACAGTTCAGGTTGGCCTGTTTACTACTCGAATATGAGTGATATTGTGGTGTGTTCATCTAGACTCATACCCTACCTAATCTTGAAGTTAAATTTCCCACCAATGAGAAACCAAGGGAGATACCATTTTTGATAGTTATTGCATGTCTAATGCAAGAATAATCACCAGATTATGAGAGTCCAGCAAAAATTACTCATTTTCGCCCAACGTGGGGCTCAAACCCACGACCCTGAGATTAAGAGTCTCATGCTCTACCGACTGAGCTAGCCGGGCTCCCACTTCAAGATGGTATGCAGACTAATCATTTTTTATGAAGGAAATCCATTCCTGGACAATTTTTGGGAGTTATTGCAGGTCTAATGCAAGATTAATCTCCATATTATGAGAGTCAATGCAATATTCAGGCAAAAATTACTCGTTTTCGCCCAACGTGGGGCTCGAACCCACGACCCTGAGATTAAGAGTCTCATGCTCTACCGACTGAGCTAGCCGGGCTCCCTCCTTAAGACAGTATGCAGACCAATCCCTTTTTGTGAAGAAAATCAAATCCTGGATATTCCTCTACTCTTGTTTTGCAAGGAAAGCCTGATTTATACATCCTTCAGAGGACAGAGTGTCAAAAAAAAAATAAGAGAAAATGAAAACGGAAGTTGTGAGAACTTCATTTTGAGATTGCATAAGAATTCAAATTCCTCTAAACATGCTAAAGAATACCTGAACCCTTTTGATTAAACCACTTTAGTTGTTATAATGAGACCATATTTGAAAGCCATCTGTGATTTTTCTGTTCTTACTCTGCAATGACCATGGGCAATGACAAGTTAAAAATAAAATGTATGCAAATTTTATAATGGAGAATGCGGGCATCAACCCCGCTACCTCTCGCATGCTAAGCGAGCGCTCTACCATTTGAGCTAATTCCCCTGAGTGTTTAATCTGCATAACATGAAAAAAGTAACCTCACTGCCTTCCACACTTTATTTGCAGTCCAATTGCCCATAACAGTGTTCAGTTCACTCCTAACTTATGCCTTACCTCCACTTATGGGATGTTTTACAGTTCAGGTTGGCCTGTTTACTACTCGAATATGAGTGATATTGTGGTGTGTTCATCTAGACTCATACCCTACCTAATCTTGAAGTTAAATTTCCCACCAATGAGAAACCAAGGGAGATACCATTTTTGATAGTTATTGCATGTCTAATGCAAGAATAATCACCAGATTATGAGAGTCCAGCAAAAATTACTCATTTTCGCCCAACGTGGGGCTCAAACCCACGACCCTGAGATTAAGAGTCTCATGCTCTACCGACTGAGCTAGCCGGGCTCCCACTTCAAGATGGTATGCAGACTAATCATTTTTTATGAAGGAAATCCATTCCTGGACAATTTTTGGGAGTTATTGCAGGTCTAATGCAAGATTAATCTCCATATTATGAGAGTCAATGCAATATTCAGGCAAAAATTACTCGTTTTCGCCCAACGTGGGGCTCGAACCCACGACCCTGAGATTAAGAGTCTCATGCTCTACCGACTGAGCTAGCCGGGCTCCCTCCTTAAGACAGTATGCAGACCAATCCCTTTTTGTGAAGAAAATCATATCCTGGATATTCCTCTACTCTTGTTTTGCAAGGAAGGCCTGATTTATACATCCTTCAGAGGACAGAGTGTCAAAAAAAAATAAGAGAAAATGAAAACGGAAGTTGTGAGAACTTCATTTTGAGATTGCATAAGAATTCAAATTCCTCTCACATGCTAAAGAATACCTGAACCCTTTTGATTAAACCACTTTAGTTGTTATAATGAGACCATATTTGAAAGCCATCTGTGATTTTTCTGTTCTTACTCTGCAATGACCATGGGCAATGACAAGTTAAAAATAAAATGTATGCAAATTTTATAATGGGGAATGCGGGCATCAACCTCGCTACCTCTCGCATGCTAAGCGAGCGCTCTACCATTTGAGCTAATTCCCCTGAGTGTTTAATCTGCATAACATGAAAAAAGTAACCTCACTGCCTTCCGCACTTTATTTGCAGTCCAATTGCCCATAACAGTGTTCAGTTCACTCCTAACTTATGCCTTACCTCCACTTATGGGATGTTTTACAGTTCAGGTTGGCCTGTTTACTACTCGAATATGAGTGATATTGTGGTGTGTTCATCTAGACTCATACCCTACCTAATCTTGAAGTTAAATTTCCCACCAATGAGAAACCAAGGGAGATACCATTTTTGATAGTTATTGCATGTCTAATGCAAGAATAATCACCAGATTATGAGAGTCCAGCAAAAATTACTCATTTTCGCCCAACGTGGGGCTCAAACCCACGACCCTGAGATTAAGAGTCTCATGCTCTACCGACTGAGCTAGCCGGGCTCCCACTTCAAGATGGTATGCAGACTAATCATTTTTTATGAAGGAAATCCATTCCTGGACAATTTTTGGGAGTTATTGCAGGTCTAATGCAAGATTAATCTCCATATTATGAGAGTCAATGCAATATTCAGGCAAAAATTACTCGTTTTCGCCCAACGTGGGGCTCGAACCCACGACCCTGAGATTAAGAGTCTCATGCTCTACCGACTGAGCTAGCCGGGCTCCCTCCTTAAGACAGTATGCAGACCAATCCCTTTTTGTGAAGAAAATCAAATCCTGGATATTCCTCTACTCTTGTTTTGCAAGGAAAGCCTGATTTATACATCCTTCAGAGGACAGAGTGTCAAAAAAAAATAAGAGAAAATGAAAACGGAAGTTGTGAGAACTTCATTTTGAGATTGCATAAGAATTCAAATTCCTCTCACATGCTAAAGAATACCTGAACCCTTTTGATTAAACCACTTTAGTTGTTATAATGAGACCATATTTGAAAGCCATCTGTGATTTTTCTGTTCTTACTCTGCAATGACCATGGGCAATGACAAGTTAAAAATAAAATGTATGCAAATTTTATAATGGAGAATGCGGGCATCAACCCCGCTACCTCTTGCATGCTAAGCGAGCGCTCTACCATTTGAGCTAATTCCCCTGAGTGTTTAATCTGCATAACATGAAAAAAGTAACCTCACTGCCTTCCACACTTTATTTGCAGTCCAATTGCCCATAACAGTGTTCAGTTCACTCCTAACTTATGCCTTACCTCCACTTATGGGATGTTTTACAGTTCAGGTTGGCCTGTTTACTACTCGAATATGAGTGATATTGTGGTGTGTTCATCTAGACTCATACCCTACCTAATCTTGAAGTTAAATTTCCCACCAATGAGAAACCAAGGGAGATACCATTTTTGATAGTTATTGCATGTCTAATGCAAGAATAATCACCAGATTATGAGAGTCCAGCAAAAATTACTCATTTTCGCCCAACGTGGGGCTCAAACCCACGACCCTAAGATTAAGAGTCTCATGCTCTACCGACTGAGCTAGCCGGGCTCCCACTTCAAGATGGTATGCAGACTAATCATTTTTTATGAAGGAAATCCATTCCTGGACAATTTTTGGGAGTTATTGCAGGTCTAATGCAAGATTAATCTCCATATTATGAGAGTCAATGCAATATTCAGGAAAAAATTACTCGTTTTCGCCCAACGTGGGGCTCGAACTCACGACCCTGAGATTAAGAGTCTCATGCTCTACCGACTGAGCGAGCCGGGCTCCCTCCTTAAGACAGTATGCAGACCAATCCCTTTTTGTGAAAAAAATCAAATCCTGGATATTCCTCTACTCTTGTTTTGCAAGAAAAGCCAGATTTATACATCCTTCAGAGGACAGAGTGTCAAACAAAATAAGAGAAAATGAAAACGGAAGTTGTGAGAACTTCATTTTGAGATTGCATAAGAATTCAAATTCCTCTCACATGCTAAAGAATACCTGCACCCTTTTGATTAAACCACTTTACTTGTTATAATGAGACCATATTTGAAAGCAATCTGTGATTTTTCTGTTCTTACTCTGCAATGACCATGGGCAATGACAAGTTAAAAATAAAATGTATGCAAATTTTATAATGGAGAATGCGGGCATCGATCCCGCTACCTCTCGCATGCTAAGCGAGCACTCTACCATTTGAGCTAATTCCCCTGTGTGTTTAATCTGCATAACATGAAAAAAGTAACCTCACTGCCTTCCACACTTTATCTGCAGTCCAATTGCCCATAACAGTGTTCAGTTCACTCCTAACTTATGCCTTACCTCCACTTATGGGATGTTTTACAGTTCAGGTTGGCCTGTTTACTACTCGAATATGAGTGATATTGTGGTGTGTTCATCTAGACTCATACCCTACCTAATCTTGAAGTTAAATTTCCCACCAATGAGAAACCAAGGGAGATACCATTTTTGATAGTTATTGCATGTCTAATGCAAGAATAATCACCAGATTATGAGAGTCCAGCAAAAATTACTCATTTTCGCCCAACGTGGGGCTCGAACCCACGACCCTGAGATTAAGAGTCTCATGCTCTACCGACTGAGCTAGCCGGGCTCCCACTTCAAGATGGTATGCAGACTAATCATTTTTCATGACGGAAATCCATTCCTGGACAATTTTTGGGAGTTATTTCAGGTCTAATGCAAGATTAATCTCCATATTATGAGAGTCAATGCAATATTCAGGAAAAAATTACTCGTTTTCGCCCAACGTGGGGCTCTAACCCACGACCCTGAGATTAAGAGTCTCATGCTCTACCGACTGAGCGAGCCGGGCTCCCTCCTTAAGACAGTATGCAGACCAATCCTTTTTTGTGAAAAAAATCAAATCCTGGATATTCCTCTACTCTTGTTTTGCAAGAAAAGCCAGATTTATACATCCTTCAGAGGACAGAGTGTCAAAAAAAATAAGAGAAAATGAAAACGGAAGTTGTGAGAACTTCATTTTGAGATTGCATAAGAATTCAAATTCCTCTCACATGCTAAAGAATACCTGAACCCTTTTGATTAAACCACTTTACTTGTTATAATGAGACCATATTTGAAAGCAATCTGTGATTTTTCTGTTCTTACTCTGCAATGACCTTGGCAATGACAAGTAAAAACTAAAATGTATGCAAATTTTATAATGAAGAATGCGGGCATCGATCCCGCTACCTCTCGCATGCTAAGCAAGCGCTCTACCATTTGAGCTAATTCCCCTGTGTGTTTAATCTGCATAACTTGAAAAAAGTAACCTCACTGCCTTCCACACTTTATTTGAAGTCCAATTGCCCATAACAGTGTTCAGTTCACTCCTAACTTATGCCTTACCTCCACTTATGGGATGTTTTACAGTTCAGGTTGGCCTGTTTACTACTCGAATATGAGTGATATTGTGGTGTGTTCATCTGGACTCATACCCTACCTAATCTTGAAGTTAAATTTCCCACCAATGAGAAACCAAGGGAGATACCATTTTTGATAGTTATTGCATGTCTAATGCAAGAATAATCACCAGATTATGAGAGTCCAGCAAAAATTACTCATTTTCGCCCAACGTGGGGCTCAAACCCACGACCCTGAGATTAAGAGTCTCATGCTCTACCGACTGAGCTAGCCGGGCTCCCACTGCAAGATGATATGCAGACTAATCATTTTTTATGAAGGAAATCCATTCCTGGACAATTTTTGGGAGTTATTGCAGGTCTAATGCAAGAATAATCTCCATATTATGAGAGTCAATGCAATATTCAGGCAAAAATTACTCGTTTTCACCCAACGTGGAGCTCGAACCCACAACCCTGAGATTAAGAGTCTCATGCTCTACCGACTGAGCTAGCCGGGCTCCCTCCTTAAGACAGTATGCAGACCAATCCCTTTTTGTGAAGAAAATCAAATCCTGGATATTCCTCTACTCTTGTTTTGCAAGGAAAGCCTGATTTATACATCCTTCAGAGGACAGAGTGTCAAAAAAAAATAAGAGAAAATGAAAACGGAAGTTGTGAGAACTTCATTTTGAGATTGCATAAGAATTCAAATTCCTCTCACATGCTAAAGAATACCTGAACCCTTTTGATTAAACCACTTTAGTTGTTATAATGAGACCATATTTGAAAGCCATCTGTGATTTTTCTGTTCTTACTCTGCAATGACCATGGGCAATGACAAGTTAAAAATAAAATGTATGCAAATTTTATAATGGAGAATGCGGGCATCAACCCCGCTACCTCTTGCATGCTAAGCGAGCGCTCTACCATTTGAGCTAATTCCCCTGAGTGTTTAATCTGCATAACATGAAAAAAGTAACCTCACTGCCTTCCACACTTTATTTGCAGTCCAATTGCCCATAACAGTGTTCAGTTCACTCCTAACTTATGCCTTACCTCCACTTATGGGATGTTTTACAGTTCAGGTTGGCCTGTTTACTACTCGAATATGAGTGATATTGTGGTGTGTTCATCTAGACTCATACCCTACCTAATCTTGAAGTTAAATTTCCCACCAATGAGAAACCAAGGGAGATACCATTTTTGATAGTTATTGCATGTCTAATGCAAGAATAATCACCAGATTATGAGAGTCCAGCAAAAATTACTCATTTTCGCCCAACGTGGGGCTCAAACCCACGACCCTAAGATTAAGAGTCTCATGCTCTACCGACTGAGCTAGCCGGGCTCCCACTTCAAGATGGTATGCAGACTAATCATTTTTTATGAAGGAAATCCATTCCTGGACAATTTTTGGGAGTTATTGCAGGTCTAATGCAAGATTAATCTCCATATTATGAGAGTCAATGCAATATTCAGGAAAAAATTACTCGTTTTCGCCCAACGTGGGGCTCGAACTCACGACCCTGAGATTAAGAGTCTCATGCTCTACCGACTGAGCGAGCCGGGCTCCCTCCTTAAGACAGTATGCAGACCAATCCCTTTTTGTGAAAAAAATCAAATCCTGGATATTCCTCTACTCTTGTTTTGCAAGAAAAGCCAGATTTATACATCCTTCAGAGGACAGAGTGTCAAACAAAATAAGAGAAAATGAAAACGGAAGTTGTGAGAACTTCATTTTGAGATTGCATAAGAATTCAAATTCCTCTCACATGCTAAAGAATACCTGCACCCTTTTGATTAAACCACTTTACTTGTTATAATGAGACCATATTTGAAAGCAATCTGTGATTTTTCTGTTCTTACTCTGCAATGACCATGGGCAATGACAAGTTAAAAATAAAATGTATGCAAATTTTATAATGGAGAATGCGGGCATCGATCCCGCTACCTCTCGCATGCTAAGCGAGCACTCTACCATTTGAGCTAATTCCCCTGTGTGTTTAATCTGCATAACATGAAAAAAGTAACCTCACTGCCTTCCACACTTTATCTGCAGTCCAATTGCCCATAACAGTGTTCAGTTCACTCCTAACTTATGCCTTACCTCCACTTATGGGATGTTTTACAGTTCAGGTTGGCCTGTTTACTACTCGAATATGAGTGATATTGTGGTGTGTTCATCTAGACTCATACCCTACCTAATCTTGAAGTTAAATTTCCCACCAATGAGAAACCAAGGGAGATACCATTTTTGATAGTTATTGCATGTCTAATGCAAGAATAATCACCAGATTATGAGAGTCCAGCAAAAATTACTCATTTTCGCCCAACGTGGGGCTCGAACCCACGACCCTGAGATTAAGAGTCTCATGCTCTACCGACTGAGCTAGCCGGGCTCCCACTTCAAGATGGTATGCAGACTAATCATTTTTCATGACGGAAATCCATTCCTGGACAATTTTTGGGAGTTATTTCAGGTCTAATGCAAGATTAATCTCCATATTATGAGAGTCAATGCAATATTCAGGAAAAAATTACTCGTTTTCGCCCAACGTGGGGCTCTAACCCACGACCCTGAGATTAAGAGTCTCATGCTCTACCGACTGAGCGAGCCGGGCTCCCTCCTTAAGACAGTATGCAGACCAATCCTTTTTTGTGAAAAAAATCAAATCCTGGATATTCCTCTACTCTTGTTTTGCAAGAAAAGCCAGATTTATACATCCTTCAGAGGACAGAGTGTCAAAAAAAATAAGAGAAAATGAAAACGGAAGTTGTGAGAACTTCATTTTGAGATTGCATAAGAATTCAAATTCCTCTCACATGCTAAAGAATACCTGAACCCTTTTGATTAAACCACTTTACTTGTTATAATGAGACCATATTTGAAAGCAATCTGTGATTTTTCTGTTCTTACTCTGCAATGACCTTGGCAATGACAAGTAAAAACTAAAATGTATGCAAATTTTATAATGAAGAATGCGGGCATCGATCCCGCTACCTCTCGCATGCTAAGCAAGCGCTCTACCATTTGAGCTAATTCCCCTGTGTGTTTAATCTGCATAACATGAAAAAAGTAACCTCACTGCCTTCCACACTTTATTTGAAGTCCAATTGCCCATAACAGTGTTCAGTTCACTCCTAACTTATGCCTTACCTCCACTTATGGGATGTTTTACAGTTCAGGTTGGCCTGTTTACTACTCGAATATGAGTGATATTGTGGTGTGTTCATCTGGACTCATACCCTACCTAATCTTGAAGTTAAATTTCCCACCAATGAGAAACCAAGGGAGATACCATTTTTGATAGTTATTGCATGTCTAATGCAAGAATAATCACCAGATTATGAGAGTCCAGCAAAAATTACTCATTTTCGCCCAACGTGGGGCTCGAACCCACGACCCTGAGATTAAGAGTCTCATGCTCTACCGACTGAGCTAGCCGGGCTCCCACTTCAAGATGGTATGCAGACTAATCATTTTTTATGAAGGAAATCCATTCCTGGACAATTTTTGGGAGTTATTGCAGGTCTAATGCAAGAATAATCTCCATATTATGAGAGTCAATGCAATATTCAGGCAAAAATTACTCGTTTTCGCCCAACGTGGGGCTCTACCCTGAGATTAAGAGTCTCATGCTCTACCGACTGAGCTAGCCGGGCTCCCTCCTTAAGACAGTATGCAGACCAATCCCTTTTTGTGAAAAAAATCAAATCCTGGATATTCCTCTACTCTTGTTTTGCAAGGAAAGCCAGATTTATACATCCTTCAGAGGACAGAGTGTCAAAAAAAATAAGAGAAAATGAAAATGGAAGTTGTGAGAACTTCGCTTTGAGATTGCAGAAGAATTCAAATTCCTCTCACATGCTAAAGAATACCTGAACCCTTTTGATTAAACCACTTTAGTTGTTATATTGAGACCATATTTGAAAGCCATCTGTGATTTTTCTGTTCTTACTCTGCAATGACCATGGGCAATGACAAGTTAAAAATAAAATGTATGCAAATTTTATAATGGAGAATGCGGGCATCGATCCCGCTACCTCTCGCATGCTAAGCGAGCACTCTACCATTTGAGCTAATTCCCCTGTGTGTTTAATCTGCATAACATGAAAAAAGTAACCTCACTGCCTTCCACACTTTATTTGCAGTCCAATTGCCCATAACAGTGTTCAGTTCACTCCTAACTTATGCCTTACCTCCACTTATGGGATGTTTTACAGTTCAGGTTGGCCTGTTTACTACTCGAATATGAGTGATATTGTGGTGTGTTCATCTAGACTCATACCCTACCTAATCTTGAAGTTAAATTTCCCACCAATGAGAAACCAAGGGAGATACCATTTTTGATAGTTATTGCATGTCTAATGCAAGAATAATCACCAGATTATGAGAGTCCAGCAAAAATTACTCATTTTCGCCCAACGTGGGGCTCGAACCCACGACCCTGAGATTAAGAGTCTCATGCTCTACCGACTGAGCTAGCCGGGCTCCCACTTCAAGATGGTATGCAGACTAATCATTTTTTATGAAGGAAATCCATTCCTGGACAATTTTTGGGAGTTATTGCAGGTCTAATGCAAGATTAATCTCCAGATTATGAGAGTCAATGCAATATTCAGGAAAAAATTACTTGTTTTCGCCCAACGTGGGGCTCGAACCCACGACCCTGAGATTAAGAGTCTCATGCTCTACCGACTCAGCTAGCCGGGCTCCCTCCTTAAGACAGTATGCAGACCAATCCCTTTTTGTGAAAAAAATCAAATCCTGGATATTCCTCTACTCTTGTTTTGCAAGGAAAGCCAGATTTATACATCCTTCAGAGGACAGAGTGTCAAAAAAAATAAGAGAAAATGAAAACGGAAGTTGTGAGAACTTCATTTTGAGATTGCATAAGAATTCAAATTCCTCTCACATGCTAAAGAATACCTGAACCCTTTTGATTAAACCACTTTAGTTGTTATAATGAGACCATATTTGAAAGCCATCTGTGATTTTTCTGTTCTTACTCTGCAATGACCATGGGCAATGACAAGTTAAAAATAAAATGTATGCAAATTTTATAATGGAGAATGTGGGCATCGATCCCGCTACCTCTCGCATGCTAAGCGAGCACTCTACCATTTGAGCTAATTCCCCTGTGTGTTTAATCTGCATAACATGAAAAAAGTAACCTCACTGCCTTCCACACTGTATTTGAAGTCCAATTGGCCATAACAGTGTTCAGTTCACTCCTAACTTATGCCTTACCTCCACTTATGGGATGTTTTACAGTTCAGGTTGGCCTGTTTACTACTCGAATATGAGTGATATTGTGGTGTGTTCATCTAGACTCATACTCTACCTAATCTTGAAGTTAAATTTCCCACCAATGAGAAACCAAGGGAGATACCATTTTTGATAGTTATTGCATGTCTAATGCAAGAATAATCACCAGATTATGAGAGTCGAGCAAAAATTACACATTTTCGCCCAACGTGGAGCTCGAACCCACGACCCTGAGATTAAAAGTCTCATGCTCTACCGACTGAGCTAGCCGGGCTCCCACTCTAAGATGGTATGCAGACTAATCATTTTTTATGAAGGAAATCCAGTCCTGGACAATTTTTGGGAGTTATTGCAGGTCTAATGCAAGATTAATCTCCATATTATGAGAGTCAATGCAATATTCAGGCAAAAATTACTCGTTTTCGCCCAACGTGGGGCTCGAACCCACGACCCTGAGATTAAGAGTCTCATGCTCTACTGACTGAGCTAGCCGGGCTCCCTCCTTAAGACAGTATGCAGACCAATCCCTTTTTGTGAAAAAAATCAAATCCTGGATATTCCTCTACTCTTGTTTTGCAAGGAAAGCCAGATTTATACATCCTTCAGAGGACAGAGTGTCAAAAAAAATAAGAGAAAATGAAAACGGAAGTTGTGAGAACTTCATTTTGAGATTGCATAAGAATTCAAATTCCTCTCACATGCTAAAGAATACCTGAACCCTTTTGATTAAACCACTTTAGTTGTTATAATGAGACCATATTTGAAAGCCATCTGTGATTTTTCTGTTCTTACTCTGCAATGACCTTGGCAATGACAAGTTAAAAATAAAATGTATGCACATTTTATAATGGAGAATGCTGGCATCGATCCCGCTACCTCTCGCATGCTAAGCGAGCGCTCTACCATTTGAGCTAATTCCCCTGTGTGTTTAATCTGCATAACATGAAAAAAGTAACCTCACTGCCTTCCACACTTTATTTGAAGTCCAATTGCCCATAACAGTGTTCAGTTCACTCCTAACTTATGCCTTACCTCCACTTATGGGATGTTTTACAGTTCAGGTTGGCCTGTTTACTACTCGAATATGAGTGATATTGTGGTGTGTTCATCTGGACTCATACCCTACCTAATCTTGAAGTTAAATTTCCCACCAATGAGAAACCAAGGGAGATACCATTTTTGATAGTTATTGCATGTCTAATGCAAGAATAATCACCAGATTATGAGAGTCCAGCAAAAATTACTAATTTTCGCCCAACGTGGGGCTCTAACCCACGACCCTGAGATTAAGAGTCTCATGCTCTACCGACTGAGCTAGCCGGGCTCCCTCCTTAAGACAGTATGCAGACCAATCCCTTTTTGTGAAAAAAATCAAATCCTGGATATTCCTCTACTCTTGTTTTGCAAGGAAAGCCAGATTTATACATCCTTCGGAGGACAGAGTGTCAAAAAAAATAAGAGAAAATGAAAACGGAAGTTGTGAGAACTTCATTTTGAGATTGCATAAGAATTCAAATTCCTCTCACATGCTAAAGAATACCTGAACCCTTTTGATTAAACCACTTTAGTTGTTATAATGAGACCATATTTGAAAGCCATCTGTGATTTTTCTGTTCTTACTCTGCAATGACCATGGGCAATGACAAGTTAAAAATAAAATGTATGCAAATTTTATAATGGAGAATGCGGGCATCGATCCCGCTACCTCTCGCATGCTAAGCGAGCACTCTACCATTTGAGCTAATTCCCCTGTGTGTTTAATCTGCATAACATGAAAAAAGTAACCTCACTGCCTTCCACACTGTATTTGAAGTCCAATTGCCCATAACAGTGTTCAGTTCACTCCTAACTTATGCCTTACCTCCACTTATGGGATGTTTTACAGTTCAGTTTGGCCTGTTTACTACTCGAATATGAGTGATATTGTGGTGTGTTCATCTAGACTCATACCCTACCTAATCTTGAAGTTAAATTTCCCACCAATGAGAAACCAAGGGAGATACCATTTTTGATAGTTATTGCATGTCTAATGCAAGAATAATCACCAGATTATGAGAGTCGAGCAAAAATTACACATTTTCGCCCAACGTGGAGCTCGAACCCACGACCCTGAGATTAAAAGTCCCATGCTCTACCGACTGAGCTAGCCGGGCTCCCACTCTAAGATGGTATGCAGACTAATCATTTTTTATGAAGGAAATCCAGTCCTGGACAATTTTTGGGAGTTATTGCAGGTCTAATGCAAGATTAATCTCCATATTATGAGAGTCAATGCAATATTCAGGCAAAAATTACTCGTTTTCGCCCAACGTGGGGCTCGAACCCACGACCCTGAGATTAAGAGTCTCATGCTCTACTGACTGAGCTAGCCGGGCTCCCTCCTTAAGACAGTATGCAGACCAATCCCTTTTTGTGAAAAAAATCAAATCCTGGATATTCCTCTACTCTTGTTTTGCAAGGAAAGCCAGATTTATACATCCTTCAGAGGACAGAGTGTCAAAAAAAATAAGAGAAAATGAAAACGGAAGTTGTGAGAACTTCATTTTGAGATTGCATAAGAATTCAAATTCCTCTCACATGCTAAAGAATACCTGAACCCTTTTGATTAAACCACTTTAGTTGTTATAATGAGACCATATTTGAAAGCCATCTGTGATTTTTCTGTTCTTACTCTGCAATGACCTTGGCAATGACAAGTTAAAAATAAAATGTATGCAAATTTTATAATGGAGAATGCGGGCATCGATCCCGCTACCTCTCGCATGCTAAGCGAGCGCTCTACCATTTGAGCTAATTCCCCTGTGTGTTTAATCTGCATAACATGAAAAAAGTAACCTCACTGCCTTCCACACTTTATTTGAAGTCCAATTGCCCATAACAGTGTTCAGTTCACTCCTAACTTATGCCTTACCTCCACTTATGGGATGTTTTACAGTTCAGGTTGGCCTGTTTACTACTCGAATATGAGTGATATTGTGGTGTGTTCATCTGGACTCATACCCTACCTAATCTTGAAGTTAAATTTCCCACCAATGAGAAACCAAGGGAGATACCATTTTTGATAGTTATTGCATGTCTAATACAAGAATAATCACCAGATTATGAGAGTCCAGCAAAAATTACTCATTTTCGCCCAACGTGGGGCTCGAACCCACGACCCTGAGATTAAGAGTCTCATGCTCTACCGACTGAGCTAGCCAGGCTCCCACTTCAAGATGGTATGCAGACTAATCATTTTTTATGAAGGAAATCCATTCCTGGACAATTTTTGGGAGTTATTGCAGGTCTAATGCAAGATTAATCTCCATATTATGAGAGTCAATGCAATATTCAGGCAAAAATTACTCGTTTTCGCCCAACGTGGGGCTCGAACCCACGACCCTGAGATTAAGAGTCTCATGCTCTACCGACTGAGCTAGCCAGGCTCCCTCCTTAAGACAGTATGCAGACCAATCCCTTTTTGTGAAAAAAATCAAATCCTGGATATTCCTCTACTCTTGTTTTGCAAGGAAAGCCAGATTTATACATCCTTCAGAGGACAGAGTGTCAAAAAAAATAAGAGAAAATGAAAATGGAAGTTGAGAGAACTTCATTTTGAGATTGCATAAGAATTCAAATTCCTCTCACATGCTAAAGAATACCTGAACCCTTTTGATTAAACCACTTTAGTTGTTATATTGAGACCATATTTGAAAGCCATCTGTGATTTTTCTGTTCTTACTCTGCAATGACCATGGGCAATGACAAGTTAAAAATAAAATGTATGCAAATTTTATAATGGAGAATGCGGGCATCGATCCCGCTACCTCTCGCATGCTAAGCGAGCACTCTACCATTTGAGCTAATTCCCCTGTGTGTTTAATCTGCATAACATGAAAAAAGTAACCTCACTGCCTTCCACACTTTATTTGCAGTCCAATTGCCCATAACAGTGTTCAGTTCACTCCTAGCTTATGCCTTACCTCCACTTATGGGATGTTTTACAGTTCAGGTTGGCCTGTTTACTACTCGAATATGAGTGATATTGTGGTGTGTTCATCTAGACTCAAACCCTACCTAATCTTGAAGTTAAATTTCCCACCAATGAGAAACCAAGGGAGATACCATTTTTGATAGTTATTGCATGTCTAATGCAAGAATAATCACCAGATTATGAGAGTCCAGCAAAAATTACTCATTTTCGCCCAACGTGGGGCTCGAACCCACGACCCTGAGATTAAGAGTCTCATGCTCAACCGACTGAGCTAGCCGGGCTCCCACTTCAAGATGGTATGCAGACTAATCATTTTTTATGAAGGAAATCCATTCCTGGACAATTTTTGGGAGTTATTGCAGGTCTAATGCAAGATTAATCTCCATATTATGAGAGTCAATGCAGTATTCAGGCAAAAATTACTCGTTTTCGCCCAACGTGGAGCTCGAACCCACGACCCTGAGATTAAGAGTCTCATGCTCTACCGACTGAGCTAGCCGGGCTCCCTCCTTAAGACAGTATGCAGACCAATCCCTTTTTGTGAAGAAAATCAAATCCTGGATATTCCTCTACTCTTGTTTTGCAAGGAAAGCCTGATTTATACATCCTTCAGAGGACAGAGTGTCAAAAAAAATAAGAGAAAATGAAAACGGAAGTTGTGAGAACTTCATTTTGAGATTGCATAAGAATTCAAATTCCTCTCACATGCTAAAGAATACCTGAACCCTTTTGATTAAACCACTTTAGTTGTTATAATGAGACCATATTTGAAAGCCATCTGTGATTTTTCTGTTCTTACTCTGCAATGACCATGGGCAATGACAAGTTAAAAATAAAATGTATGCAAATTTTATAATGGAGAATGCGGGCATCTACCCCGCTACCTCTCGCATGCTAAGCGAGCGCTCTACCATTTGAGCTAATTCCCCTGAGTGTTTAATCTACATAACATGAAAAAAGTAACCTCACTGCCTTCCACACTTTATTTGCAGTTCAATTGCCCATAACAGTGTTCAGTTCACTCCTAACTTATGCCTTACCTCCACTTATGGGATGTTTTACAGTTCAGGTTGGCCTGTTTACTACTCGAATATGAGTGATATTGTGGTGTGTTCATCTAGACTCATACCCTACCTAATCTTGAAGTTAAATTTCCCACCAATGAGAAACCAAGGGAGATACCATTTTTGATAGTTATTGCATGTCTAATGCAAGAATAATCACCAGATTATGAGAGTCCAGCAAAAATTACTCATTTTCGCCCAACGTGGGGCTCAAACCCACGACCCTGAGATTAAGAGTCTCATGCTCTACCGACTGAGCTAGCCGGGCTCCCACTTCAAGATGGTATGCAGACTAATCATTTTTTATGAAGGAAATCCATTCCTGGACAATTTTTGGGAGTTATTGCAGGTCTAATGCAAGATTAATCTCCATATTATGAGAGTCAATGCAATATTCAGGCAAAAATTACTCGTTTTCGCCCAACGTGGGGCTCGAACCCACGACCCTGAGATTAAGAGTCTCATGCTCTACCGACTGAGCTAGCCGGGCTCCTTCCTTAAGACAGTATGCAGACCAATCCCTTTTTGTGAAGAAAATCAAATCCTGGATATTCCTCTACTCTTGTTTTGCAAGGAAAGCCTGATTTATACATCCTTCAGAGGACAGAGTGTCAAAAAAAAAATAAGAGAAAATGAAAACGGAAGTTGTGAGAACTTCATTTTGAGATTGCATAAGAATTCAAATTCCTCTAAACATGCTAAAGAATACCTGAACCCTTTTGATTAAACCACTTTAGTTGTTATAATGAGACCATATTTGAAAGCCATCTGTGATTTTTCTGTTCTTACTCTGCAATGACCATGGGCAATGACAAGTTAAAAATAAAATGTATGCAAATTTTATAATGGAGAATGCGGGCATCAACCCCGCTACCTCTCGCATGCTAAGCGAGCGCTCTACCATTTGAGCTAATTCCCCTGAGTGTTTAATCTGCATAACATGAAAAAAGTAACCTCACTGCCTTCCACACTTTATTTGCAGTCCAATTGCCCATAACAGTGTTCAGTTCACTCCTAACTTATGCCTTACCTCCACTTATGGGATGTTTTACAGTTCAGGTTGGCCTGTTTACTACTCGAATATGAGTGATATTGTGGTGTGTTCATCTAGACTCATACCCTACCTAATCTTGAAGTTAAATTTCCCACCAATGAGAAACCAAGGGAGATACCATTTTTGATAGTTATTGCATGTCTAATGCAAGAATAATCACCAGATTATGAGAGTCCAGCAAAAATTACTCATTTTCGCCCAACGTGGGGCTCAAACCCACGACCCTGAGATTAAGAGTCTCATGCTCTACCGACTGAGCTAGCCGGGCTCCCACTTCAAGATGGTATGCAGACTAATCATTTTTTATGAAGGAAATCCATTCCTGGACAATTTTTGGGAGTTATTGCAGGTCTAATGCAAGATTAATCTCCATATTATGAGAGTCAATGCAATATTCAGGCAAAAATTACTCGTTTTCGCCCAACGTGGGGCTCGAACCCACGACCCTGAGATTAAGAGTCTCATGCTCTACCGACTGAGCTAGCCGGGCTCCCTCCTTAAGACAGTATGCAGACCAATCCCTTTTTGTGAAGAAAATCATATCCTGGATATTCCTCTACTCTTGTTTTGCAAGGAAGGCCTGATTTATACATCCTTCAGAGGACAGAGTGTCAAAAAAAAATAAGAGAAAATGAAAACGGAAGTTGTGAGAACTTCATTTTGAGATTGCATAAGAATTCAAATTCCTCTCACATGCTAAAGAATACCTGAACCCTTTTGATTAAACCACTTTAGTTGTTATAATGAGACCATATTTGAAAGCCATCTGTGATTTTTCTGTTCTTACTCTGCAATGACCATGGGCAATGACAAGTTAAAAATAAAATGTATGCAAATTTTATAATGGGGAATGCGGGCATCAACCTCGCTACCTCTCGCATGCTAAGCGAGCGCTCTACCATTTGAGCTAATTCCCCTGAGTGTTTAATCTGCATAACATGAAAAAAGTAACCTCACTGCCTTCCGCACTTTATTTGCAGTCCAATTGCCCATAACAGTGTTCAGTTCACTCCTAACTTATGCCTTACCTCCACTTATGGGATGTTTTACAGTTCAGGTTGGCCTGTTTACTACTCGAATATGAGTGATATTGTGGTGTGTTCATCTAGACTCATACCCTACCTAATCTTGAAGTTAAATTTCCCACCAATGAGAAACCAAGGGAGATACCATTTTTGATAGTTATTGCATGTCTAATGCAAGAATAATCACCAGATTATGAGAGTCCAGCAAAAATTACTCATTTTCGCCCAACGTGGGGCTCAAACCCACGACCCTGAGATTAAGAGTCTCATGCTCTACCGACTGAGCTAGCCGGGCTCCCACTTCAAGATGGTATGCAGACTAATCATTTTTTATGAAGGAAATCCATTCCTGGACAATTTTTGGGAGTTATTGCAGGTCTAATGCAAGATTAATCTCCATATTATGAGAGTCAATGCAATATTCAGGCAAAAATTACTCGTTTTCGCCCAACGTGGGGCTCGAACCCACGACCCTGAGATTAAGAGTCTCATGCTCTACCGACTGAGCTAGCCGGGCTCCCTCCTTAAGACAGTATGCAGACCAATCCCTCTTTGTGAAGAAAATCAAATCCTGGATATTCCTCTACTCTTGTTTTGCAAGGAAAGCCTGATTTATACATCCTTCAGAGGACAGAGTGTCAAAAAAAAATAAGAGAAAATGAAAACGGAAGTTGTGAGAACTTCATTTTGAGATTGCATAAGAATTCAAATTCCTCTCACATGCTAAAGAATACCTGAACCCTTTTGATTAAACCACTTTAGTTGTTATAATGAGACCATATTTGAAAGCCATCTGTGATTTTTCTGTTCTTACTCTGCAATGACCATGGGCAATGACAAGTTAAAAATAAAATGTATGCAAATTTTATAATGGAGAATGCGGGCATCAACCCCGCTACCTCTTGCATGCTAAGCGAGCGCTCTACCATTTGAGCTAATTCCCCTGAGTGTTTAATCTGCATAACATGAAAAAAGTAACCTCACTGCCTTCCACACTTTATTTGCAGTCCAATTGCCCATAACAGTGTTCAGTTCACTCCTAACTTATGCCTTACCTCCACTTATGGGATGTTTTACAGTTCAGGTTGGCCTGTTTACTACTCGAATATGAGTGATATTGTGGTGTGTTCATCTAGACTCATACCCTACCTAATCTTGAAGTTAAATTTCCCACCAATGAGAAACCAAGGGAGATACCATTTTTGATAGTTATTGCATGTCTAATGCAAGAATAATCACCAGATTATGAGAGTCCAGCAAAAATTACTCATTTTCGCCCAACGTGGGGCTCAAACCCACGACCCTAAGATTAAGAGTCTCATGCTCTACCGACTGAGCTAGCCGGGCTCCCACTTCAAGATGGTATGCAGACTAATCATTTTTTATGAAGGAAATCCATTCCTGGACAATTTTTGGGAGTTATTGCAGGTCTAATGCAAGATTAATCTCCATATTATGAGAGTCAATGCAATATTCAGGAAAAAATTACTCGTTTTCGCCCAACGTGGGGCTCGAACTCACGACCCTGAGATTAAGAGTCTCATGCTCTACCGACTGAGCGAGCCGGGCTCCCTCCTTAAGACAGTATGCAGACCAATCCCTTTTTGTGAAAAAAATCAAATCCTGGATATTCCTCTACTCTTGTTTTGCAAGAAAAGCCAGATTTATACATCCTTCAGAGGACAGAGTGTCAAACAAAATAAGAGAAAATGAAAACGGAAGTTGTGAGAACTTCATTTTGAGATTGCATAAGAATTCAAATTCCTCTCACATGCTAAAGAATACCTGCACCCTTTTGATTAAACCACTTTACTTGTTATAATGAGACCATATTTGAAAGCAATCTGTGATTTTTCTGTTCTTACTCTGCAATGACCATGGGCAATGACAAGTTAAAAATAAAATGTATGCAAATTTTATAATGGAGAATGCGGGCATCGATCCCGCTACCTCTCGCATGCTAAGCGAGCACTCTACCATTTGAGCTAATTCCCCTGTGTGTTTAATCTGCATAACATGAAAAAAGTAACCTCACTGCCTTCCACACTTTATCTGCAGTCCAATTGCCCATAACAGTGTTCAGTTCACTCCTAACTTATGCCTTACCTCCACTTATGGGATGTTTTACAGTTCAGGTTGGCCTGTTTACTACTCGAATATGAGTGATATTGTGGTGTGTTCATCTAGACTCATACCCTACCTAATCTTGAAGTTAAATTTCCCACCAATGAGAAACCAAGGGAGATACCATTTTTGATAGTTATTGCATGTCTAATGCAAGAATAATCACCAGATTATGAGAGTCCAGCAAAAATTACTCATTTTCGCCCAACGTGGGGCTCGAACCCACGACCCTGAGATTAAGAGTCTCATGCTCTACCGACTGAGCTAGCCGGGCTCCCACTTCAAGATGGTATGCAGACTAATCATTTTTCATGACGGAAATCCATTCCTGGACAATTTTTGGGAGTTATTTCAGGTCTAATGCAAGATTAATCTCCATATTATGAGAGTCAATGCAATATTCAGGAAAAAATTACTCGTTTTCGCCCAACGTGGGGCTCTAACCCACGACCCTGAGATTAAGAGTCTCATGCTCTACCGACTGAGCGAGCCGGGCTCCCTCCTTAAGACAGTATGCAGACCAATCCTTTTTTGTGAAAAAAATCAAATCCTGGATATTCCTCTACTCTTGTTTTGCAAGAAAAGCCAGATTTATACATCCTTCAGAGGACAGAGTGTCAAAAAAAATAAGAGAAAATGAAAACGGAAGTTGTGAGAACTTCATTTTGAGATTGCATAAGAATTCAAATTCCTCTCACATGCTAAAGAATACCTGAACCCTTTTGATTAAACCACTTTACTTGTTATAATGAGACCATATTTGAAAGCAATCTGTGATTTTTCTGTTCTTACTCTGCAATGACCTTGGCAATGACAAGTAAAAACTAAAATGTATGCAAATTTTATAATGAAGAATGCGGGCATCAATCCCGCTACCTCTCGCATGCTAAGCAAGCGCTCTACCATTTGAGCTAATTCCCCTGTGTGTTTAATCTGCATAACATGAAAAAAGTAACCTCACTGCCTTCCACACTTTATTTGAAGTCCAATTGCCCATAACAGTGTTCAGTTCACTCCTAACTTATGCCTTACCTCCACTTATGGGATGTTTTACAGTTCAGGTTGGCCTGTTTACTACTCGAATATGAGTGATATTGTGGTGTGTTCATCTGGACTCATACCCTACCTAATCTTGAAGTTAAATTTCCCACCAATGAGAAACCAAGGGAGATACCATTTTTGATAGTTATTGCATGTCTAATGCAAGAATAATCACCAGATTATGAGAGTCCAGCAAAAATTACTCATTTTCGCCCAACGTGGGGCTCGAACCCACGACCCTGAGATTAAGAGTCTCATGCTCTACCGACTGAGCTAGCCGGGCTCCCACTTCAAGATGGTATGCAGACTAATCATTTTTTATGAAGGAAATCCATTCCTGGACAATTTTTGGGAGTTATTGCAGGTCTAATGCAAGAATAATCTCCATATTATGAGAGTCAATGCAATATTCAGGCAAAAATTACTCGTTTTCGCCCAACGTGGGGCTCGACCCTGAGATTAAGAGTCTCATGCTCTACCGACTGAGCTAGCCGGGCTCCCTCCTTAAGACAGTATGCAGACCAATCCCTTTTTGTGAAAAAAATCAAATCCTGGATATTCCTCTACTCTTGTTTTGCAAGGAAAGCCAGATTTATACATCCTTCAGAGGACAGAGTGTCAAAAAAAATAAGAGAAAATGAAAATGGAAGTTGTGAGAACTTCGTTTTGAGATTGCAGAAGAATTCAAATTCCTCTCACATGCTAAAGAATACCTGAACCCTTTTGATTAAACCACTTTAGTTGTTATATTGAGACCATATTTGAAAGCCATCTGTGATTTTTCTGTTCTTACTCTGCAATGACCATGGGCAATGACAAGTTAAAAATAAAATGTATGCAAATTTTATAATGGAGAATGCGGGCATCGATCCCGCTACCTCTCGCATGCTAAGCGAGCACTCTACCATTTGAGCTAATTCCCCTGTGTGTTTAATCTGCATAACATGAAAAAAGTAACCTCACTGCCTTCCACACTTTATTTGCAGTCCAATTGCCCATAACAGTGTTCAGTTCACTCCTAACTTATGCCTTACCTCCACTTATGGGATGTTTTACAGTTCAGGTTGGCCTGTTTACTACTCGAATATGAGTGATATTGTGGTGTGTTCATCTAGACTCATACCCTACCTAATCTTGAAGTTAAATTTCCCACCAATGAGAAACCAAGGGAGATACCATTTTTGATAGTTATTGCATGTCTAATGCAAGAATAATCACCAGATTATGAGAGTCCAGCAAAAATTACTCATTTTCGCCCAACGTGGGGCTCGAACCCACGACCCTGAGATTAAGAGTCTCATGCTCTACCGACTGAGCTAGCCGGGCTCCCACTTCAAGATGGTATGCAGACTAATCATTTTTTATGAAGGAAATCCATTCCTGGACAATTTTTGGGAGTTATTGCAGGTCTAATGCAAGATTAATCTCCAGATTATGAGAGTCAATGCAATATTCAGGAAAAAATTACTTGTTTTCGCCCAACGTGGGGCTCGAACCCACGACCCTGAGATTAAGAGTCTCATGCTCTACCGACTCAGCTAGCCGGGCTCCCTCCTTAAGACAGTATGCAGACCAATCCCTTTTTGTGAAAAAAATCAAATCCTGGATATTCCTCTACTCTTGTTTTGCAAGGAAAGCCAGATTTATACATCCTTCAGAGGACAGAGTGTCAAAAAAAATAAGAGAAAATGAAAACGGAAGTTGTGAGAACTTCATTTTGAGATTGCATAAGAATTCAAATTCCTCTCACATGCTAAAGAATACCTGAACCCTTTTGATTAAACCACTTTAGTTGTTATAATGAGACCATATTTGAAAGCCATCTGTGATTTTTCTGTTCTTACTCTGCAATGACCATGGGCAATGACAAGTTAAAAATAAAATGTATGCAAATTTTATAATGGAGAATGTGGGCATCGATCCCGCTACCTCTCGCATGCTAAGCGAGCACTCTACCATTTGAGCTAATTCCCCTGTGTGTTTAATCTGCATAACATGAAAAAAGTAACCTCACTGCCTTCCACACTGTATTTGAAGTCCAATTGGCCATAACAGTGTTCAGTTCACTCCTAACTTATGCCTTACCTCCACTTATGGGATGTTTTACAGTTCAGGTTGGCCTGTTTACTACTCGAATATGAGTGATATTGTGGTGTGTTCATCTAGACTCATACTCTACCTAATCTTGAAGTTAAATTTCCCACCAATGAGAAACCAAGGGAGATACCATTTTTGATAGTTATTGCATGTCTAATGCAAGAATAATCACCAGATTATGAGAGTAGAGCAAAAATTACACATTTTCGCCCAACGTGGAGCTCGAACCCACGACCCTGAGATTAAAAGTCTCATGCTCTACCGACTGAGCTAGCCGGGCTCCCACTCTAAGATGGTATGCAGACTAATCATTTTTTATGAAGGAAATCCAGTCCTGGACAATTTTTGGGAGTTATTGCAGGTCTAATGCAAGATTAATCTCCATATTATGAGAGTCAATGCAATATTCAGGCAAAAATTACTCGTTTTCGCCCAACGTGGGGCTCGAACCCACGACCCTGAGATTAAGAGTCTCATGCTCTACTGACTGAGCTAGCCGGGCTCCCTCCTTAAGACAGTATGCAGACCAATCCCTTTTTGTGAAAAAAATCAAATCCTGGATATTCCTCTACTCTTGTTTTGCAAGGAAAGCCAGATTTATACATCCTTCAGAGGACAGAGTGTCAAAAAAAATAAGAGAAAATGAAAACGGAAGTTGTGAGAACTTCATTTTGAGATTGCATAAGAATTCAAATTCCTCTCACATGCTAAAGAATACCTGAACCCTTTTGATTAAACCACTTTAGTTGTTATAATGAGACCATATTTGAAAGCCATCTGTGATTTTTCTGTTCTTACTCTGCAATGACCTTGGCAATGACAAGTTAAAAATAAAATGTATGCACATTTTATAATGGAGAATGCTGGCATCGATCCCGCTACCTCTCGCATGCTAAGCGAGCGCTCTACCATTTGAGCTAATTCCCCTGTGTGTTTAATCTGCATAACATGAAAAAAGTAACCTCACTGCCTTCCACACTTTATTTGAAGTCCAATTGCCCATAACAGTGTTCAGTTCACTCCTAACTTATGCCTTACCTCCACTTATGGGATGTTTTACAGTTCAGGTTGGCCTGTTTACTACTCGAATATGAGTGATATTGTGGTGTGTTCATCTGGACTCATACCCTACCTAATCTTGAAGTTAAATTTCCCACCAATGAGAAACCAAGGGAGATACCATTTTTGATAGTTATTGCATGTCTAATGCAAGAATAATCACCAGATTATGAGAGTCCAGCAAAAATTACTAATTTTCGCCCAACGTGGGGCTCTAACCCACGACCCTGAGATTAAGAGTCTCATGCTCTACCGACTGAGCTAGCCGGGCTCCCTCCTTAAGACAGTATGCAGACCAATCCCTTTTTGTGAAAAAAATCAAATCCTGGATATTCCTCTACTCTTGTTTTGCAAGGAAAGCCAGATTTATACATCCTTCGGAGGACAGAGTGTCAAAAAAAATAAGAGAAAATGAAAACGGAAGTTGTGAGAACTTCATTTTGAGATTGCATAAGAATTCAAATTCCTCTCACATGCTAAAGAATACCTGAACCCTTTTGATTAAACCACTTTAGTTGTTATAATGAGACCATATTTGAAAGCCATCTGTGATTTTTCTGTTCTTACTCTGCAATGACCATGGGCAATGACAAGTTAAAAATAAAATGTATGCAAATTTTATAATGGAGAATGCGGGCATCGATCCCGCTACCTCTCGCATGCTAAGCGAGCACTCTACCATTTGAGCTAATTCCCCTGTGTGTTTAATCTGCATAACATGAAAAAAGTAACCTCACTGCCTTCCACACTGTATTTGAAGTCCAATTGCCCATAACAGTGTTCAGTTCACTCCTAACTTATGCCTTACCTCCACTTATGGGATGTTTTACAGTTCAGTTTGGCCTGTTTACTACTCGAATATGAGTGATATTGTGGTGTGTTCATCTAGACTCATACCCTACCTAATCTTGAAGTTAAATTTCCCACCAATGAGAAACCAAGGGAGATACCATTTTTGATAGTTATTGCATGTCTAATGCAAGAATAATCACCAGATTATGAGAGTCGAGCAAAAATTACACATTTTCGCCCAACGTGGAGCTCGAACCCACGACCCTGAGATTAAAAGTCCCATGCTCTACCGACTGAGCTAGCCGGGCTCCCACTCTAAGATGGTATGCAGACTAATCATTTTTTATGAAGGAAATCCATTCCTGGACAATTTTTGGGAGTTATTGCAGGTCTAATGCAAGATTAATCTCCATATTATGAGAGTCAATGCAATATTCAGGCAAAAATTACTCGTTTTCGCCCAACGTGGGGCTCGAACCCACGACCCTGAGATTAAGAGTCTCATGCTCTACCGACTGAGCTAGCCAGGCTCCCTCCTTAAGACAGTATGCAGACCAATCCCTTTTTGTGAAAAAAATCAAATCCTGGATATTCCTCTACTCTTGTTTTGCAAGGAAAGCCAGATTTATACATCCTTCAGAGGACAGAGTGTCAAAAAAAATAAGAGAAAATGAAAATGGAAGTTGAGAGAACTTCATTTTGAGATTGCATAAGAATTCAAATTCCTCTCACATGCTAAAGAATACCTGAACCCTTTTGATTAAACCACTTTAGTTGTTATATTGAGACCATATTTGAAAGCCATCTGTGATTTTTCTGTTCTTACTCTGCAATGACCATGGGCAATGACAAGTTAAAAATAAAATGTATGCAAATTTTATAATGGAGAATGCGGGCATCGATCCCGCTACCTCTCGCATGCTAAGCGAGCACTCTACCATTTGAGCTAATTCCCCTGTGTGTTTAATCTGCATAACATGAAAAAAGTAACCTCACTGCCTTCCACACTTTATTTGCAGTCCAATTGCCCATAACAGTGTTCAGTTCACTCCTAGCTTATGCCTTACCTCCACTTATGGGATGTTTTACAGTTCAGGTTGGCCTGTTTACTACTCGAATATGAGTGATATTGTGGTGTGTTCATCTAGACTCAAACCCTACCTAATCTTGAAGTTAAATTTCCCACCAATGAGAAACCAAGGGAGATACCATTTTTGATAGTTATTGCATGTCTAATGCAAGAATAATCACCAGATTATGAGAGTCCAGCAAAAATTACTCATTTTCGCCCAACGTGGGGCTCGAACCCACGACCCTGAGATTAAGAGTCTCATGCTCAACCGACTGAGCTAGCCGGGCTCCCACTTCAAGATGGTATGCAGACTAATCATTTTTTATGAAGGAAATCCATTCCTGGACAATTTTTGGGAGTTATTGCAGGTCTAATGCAAGATTAATCTCCATATTATGAGAGTCAATGCAGTATTCAGGCAAAAATTACTCGTTTTCGCCCAACGTGGAGCTCGAACCCACGACCCTGAGATTAAGAGTCTCATGCTCTACCGACTGAGCTAGCCGGGCTCCCTCCTTAAGACAGTATGCAGACCAATCCCTTTTTGTGAAGAAAATCAAATCCTGGATATTCCTCTACTCTTGTTTTGCAAGGAAAGCCTGATTTATACATCCTTCAGAGGACAGAGTGTCAAAAAAAATAAGAGAAAATGAAAACGGAAGTTGTGAGAACTTCATTTTGAGATTGCATAAGAATTCAAATTCCTCTCACATGCTAAAGAATACCTGAACCCTTTTGATTAAACCACTTTAGTTGTTATAATGAGACCATATTTGAAAGCCATCTGTGATTTTTCTGTTCTTACTCTGCAATGACCATGGGCAATGACAAGTTAAAAATAAAATGTATGCAAATTTTATAATGGAGAATGCGGGCATCTACCCCGCTACCTCTCGCATGCTAAGCGAGCGCTCTACCATTTGAGCTAATTCCCCTGAGTGTTTAATCTACATAACATGAAAAAAGTAACCTCACTGCCTTCCACACTTTATTTGCAGTTCAATTGCCCATAACAGTGTTCAGTTCACTCCTAACTTATGCCTTACCTCCACTTATGGGATGTTTTACAGTTCAGGTTGGCCTGTTTACTACTCGAATATGAGTGATATTGTGGTGTGTTCATCTAGACTCATACCCTACCTAATCTTGAAGTTAAATTTCCCACCAATGAGAAACCAAGGGAGATACCATTTTTGATAGTTATTGCATGTCTAATGCAAGAATAATCACCAGATTATGAGAGTCCAGCAAAAATTACTCATTTTCGCCCAACGTGGGGCTCAAACCCACGACCCTGAGATTAAGAGTCTCATGCTCTACCGACTGAGCTAGCCGGGCTCCCACTTCAAGATGGTATGCAGACTAATCATTTTTTATGAAGGAAATCCATTCCTGGACAATTTTTGGGAGTTATTGCAGGTCTAATGCAAGATTAATCTCCATATTATGAGAGTCAATGCAATATTCAGGCAAAAATTACTCGTTTTCGCCCAACGTGGGGCTCGAACCCACGACCCTGAGATTAAGAGTCTCATGCTCTACCGACTGAGCTAGCCGGGCTCCTTCCTTAAGACAGTATGCAGACCAATCCCTTTTTGTGAAGAAAATCAAATCCTGGATATTCCTCTACTCTTGTTTTGCAAGGAAAGCCTGATTTATACATCCTTCAGAGGACAGAGTGTCAAAAAAAAAATAAGAGAAAATGAAAACGGAAGTTGTGAGAACTTCATTTTGAGATTGCATAAGAATTCAAATTCCTCTAAACATGCTAAAGAATACCTGAACCCTTTTGATTAAACCACTTTAGTTGTTATAATGAGACCATATTTGAAAGCCATCTGTGATTTTTCTGTTCTTACTCTGCAATGACCATGGGCAATGACAAGTTAAAAATAAAATGTATGCAAATTTTATAATGGAGAATGCGGGCATCAACCCCGCTACCTCTCGCATGCTAAGCGAGCGCTCTACCATTTGAGCTAATTCCCCTGAGTGTTTAATCTGCATAACATGAAAAAAGTAACCTCACTGCCTTCCACACTTTATTTGCAGTCCAATTGCCCATAACAGTGTTCAGTTCACTCCTAACTTATGCCTTACCTCCACTTATGGGATGTTTTACAGTTCAGGTTGGCCTGTTTACTACTCGAATATGAGTGATATTGTGGTGTGTTCATCTAGACTCATACCCTACCTAATCTTGAAGTTAAATTTCCCACCAATGAGAAACCAAGGGAGATACCATTTTTGATAGTTATTGCATGTCTAATGCAAGAATAATCACCAGATTATGAGAGTCCAGCAAAAATTACTCATTTTCGCCCAACGTGGGGCTCAAACCCACGACCCTGAGATTAAGAGTCTCATGCTCTACCGACTGAGCTAGCCGGGCTCCCACTTCAAGATGGTATGCAGACTAATCATTTTTTATGAAGGAAATCCATTCCTGGACAATTTTTGGGAGTTATTGCAGGTCTAATGCAAGATTAATCTCCATATTATGAGAGTCAATGCAATATTCAGGCAAAAATTACTCGTTTTCGCCCAACGTGGGGCTCGAACCCACGACCCTGAGATTAAGAGTCTCATGCTCTACCGACTGAGCTAGCCGGGCTCCCTCCTTAAGACAGTATGCAGACCAATCCCTTTTTGTGAAGAAAATCATATCCTGGATATTCCTCTACTCTTGTTTTGCAAGGAAGGCCTGATTTATACATCCTTCAGAGGACAGAGTGTCAAAAAAAAATAAGAGAAAATGAAAACGGAAGTTGTGAGAACTTCATTTTGAGATTGCATAAGAATTCAAATTCCTCTCACATGCTAAAGAATACCTGAACCCTTTTGATTAAACCACTTTAGTTGTTATAATGAGACCATATTTGAAAGCCATCTGTGATTTTTCTGTTCTTACTCTGCAATGACCATGGGCAATGACAAGTTAAAAATAAAATGTATGCAAATTTTATAATGGGGAATGCGGGCATCAACCTCGCTACCTCTCGCATGCTAAGCGAGCGCTCTACCATTTGAGCTAATTCCCCTGAGTGTTTAATCTGCATAACATGAAAAAAGTAACCTCACTGCCTTCCGCACTTTATTTGCAGTCCAATTGCCCATAACAGTGTTCAGTTCACTCCTAACTTATGCCTTACCTCCACTTATGGGATGTTTTACAGTTCAGGTTGGCCTGTTTACTACTCGAATATGAGTGATATTGTGGTGTGTTCATCTAGACTCATACCCTACCTAATCTTGAAGTTAAATTTCCCACCAATGAGAAACCAAGGGAGATACCATTTTTGATAGTTATTGCATGTCTAATGCAAGAATAATCACCAGATTATGAGAGTCCAGCAAAAATTACTCATTTTCGCCCAACGTGGGGCTCAAACCCACGACCCTGAGATTAAGAGTCTCATGCTCTACCGACTGAGCTAGCCGGGCTCCCACTTCAAGATGGTATGCAGACTAATCATTTTTTATGAAGGAAATCCATTCCTGGACAATTTTTGGGAGTTATTGCAGGTCTAATGCAAGATTAATCTCCATATTATGAGAGTCAATGCAATATTCAGGCAAAAATTACTCGTTTTCGCCCAACGTGGGGCTCGAACCCACGACCCTGAGATTAAGAGTCTCATGCTCTACCGACTGAGCTAGCCGGGCTCCCTCCTTAAGACAGTATGCAGACCAATCCCTTTTTGTGAAGAAAATCAAATCCTGGATATTCCTCTACTCTTGTTTTGCAAGGAAAGCCTGATTTATACATCCTTCAGAGGACAGAGTGTCAAAAAAAAATAAGAGAAAATGAAAACGGAAGTTGTGAGAACTTCATTTTGAGATTGCATAAGAATTCAAATTCCTCTCACATGCTAAAGAATACCTGAACCCTTTTGATTAAACCACTTTAGTTGTTATAATGAGACCATATTTGAAAGCAATCTGTGATTTTTCTGTTCTTACTCTGCAATGACCATGGGCAATGACAAGTTAAAAATAAAATGTATGCAAATTTTATAATGGAGAATGCGGGCATCAACCCCACTACCTCTTGCATGCTAAGCGAGCGCTCTACCATTTGAGCTAATTCCCCTGAGTGTTTAATCTGCATAACATGAAAAAAGTAACCTCACTGCCTTCCACACTTTATTTGCAGTCCAATTGCCCATAACAGTGTTCAGTTCACTCCTAACTTATGCCTTACCTCCACTTATGGGATGTTTTACAGTTCAGGTTGGCCTGTTTACTACTCGAATATGAGTGATATTGTGGTGTGTTCATCTAGACTCATACCCTACCTAATCTTGAAGTTAAATTTCCCACCAATGAGAAACCAAGGGAGATACCATTTTTGATAGTTATTGCATGTCTAATGCAAGAATAATCACCAGATTATGAGAGTCCAGCAAAAATTACTCATTTTCGCCCAACGTGGGGCTCGAACCCACGACCCTGAGATTAAGAGTCTCATGCTCTACCGACTGAGCTAGCCGGGCTCCCACTTCAAGATGGTATGCAGACTAATCATTTTTTATGACGGAAATCCATTCCTGGACAATTTTTGGGAGTTATTGCAGGTCTAATGCAAGATTAATCTCCATATTATGAGAGTCAATGCAATATTCAGGAAAAAATTACTCGTTTTCGCCCAACGTGGGGCTCTAACCCACGACCCTGAGATTAAGAGTCTCATGCTCTACCGACTGAGCGAGCCGGGCTCCCTCCTTAAGACAGTATGCAGACCAATCCTTTTTTGTGAAAAAAATCAAATCCTGGATATTCCTCTACTCTTGTTTTGCAAGAAAAGCCAGATTTATACATCCTTCAGAGGACAGAGTGTCAAAAAAAATAAGAGAAAATGAAAACGGAAGTTGTGAGAACTTCATTTTGAGATTGCATAAGAATTCAAATTCCTCTCACATGCTAAAGAATACCTGAACCCTTTTGATTAAACCACTTTACTTGTTATAATGAGACCATATTTGAAAGCAATCTGTGATTTTTCTGTTCTTACTCTGCAATGACCTTGGCAATGACAAGTAAAAAATAAAATGTATGCAAATTTTATAATGAAGAATGCGGGCATCGATCCCGCTACCTCTCGCATGCTAAGCAAGCGCTCTACCATTTGAGCTAATTCCCCTGTGTGTTTAATCTGCATAACATGAAAAAAGTAACCTCACTGCCTTCCACACTTTATTTGAAGTCCAATTGCCCATAACAGTGTTCAGTTCACTCCTAACTTATGCCTTACCTCCACTTATGGGATGTTTTACAGTTCAGGTTGGCCTGTTTACTACTCGAATATGAGTGATATTGTGGTGTGTTCATCTGGACTCATACCCTACCTAATCTTGAAGTTAAATTTCCCACCAATGAGAAACCAAGGGAGATACCATTTTTGATAGTTATTGCATGTCTAATGCAAGAATAATCACCAGATTATGAGAGTCCAGCAAAAATTACTCATTTTCGCCCAACGTGGGGCTCGAACCCACGACCCTGAGATTAAGAGTCTCATGCTCTACCGACTGAGCTAGCCGGGCTCCCACTTCAAGATGGTATGCAGACTAATCATTTTTTATGAAGGAAATCCATTCCTGGACAATTTTTGGGAGTTATTGCAGGTCTAATGCAAGAATAATCTCCATATTATGAGAGTCAATGCAATATTCAGGCAAAAATTACTCGTTTTCGCCCAACGTGGGGCTCGACCCTGAGATTAAGAGTCTCATGCTCTACCGACTGAGCTAGCCGGGCTCCCTCCTTAAGACAGTATGCAGACCAATCCCTTTTTGTGAAAAAAATCAAATCCTGGATATTCCTCTACTCTTGTTTTGCAAGGAAAGCCAGATTTATACATCCTTCAGAGGACAGAGTGTCAAAAAAAATAAGAGAAAATGAAAATGGAAGTTGTGAGAACTTCGTTTTGAGATTGCAGAAGAATTCAAATTCCTCTCACATGCTAAAGAATACCTGAACCCTTTTGATTAAACCACTTTAGTTGTTATATTGAGACCATATTTGAAAGCCATCTGTGATTTTTCTGTTCTTACTCTGCAATGACCATGGGCAATGACAAGTTAAAAATAAAATGTATGCAAATTTTATAATGGAGAATGCGGGCATCGATCCCGCTACCTCTCGCATGCTAAGCGAGCACTCTACCATTTGAGCTAATTCCCCTGTGTGTTTAATCTGCATAACATGAAAAAAGTAACCTCACTGCCTTCCACACTTTATTTGCAGTCCAATTGCCCATAACAGTGTTCAGTTCACTCCTAACTTATGCCTTACCTCCACTTATGGGATGTTTTACAGTTCAGGTTGGCCTGTTTACTACTCGAATATGAGTGATATTGTGGTGTGTTCATCTAGACTCATACCCTACCTAATCTTGAAGTTAAATTTCCCACCAATGAGAAACCAAGGGAGATACCATTTTTGATAGTTATTGCATGTCTAATGCAAGAATAATCACCAGATTATGAGAGTCCAGCAAAAATTACTCATTTTCGCCCAACGTGGGGCTCGAACCCACGACCCTGAGATTAAGAGTCTCATGCTCTACCGACTGAGCTAGCCGGGCTCCCACTTCAAGATGGTATGCAGACTAATCATTTTTTATGAAGGAAATCCATTCCTGGACAATTTTTGGGAGTTATTGCAGGTCTAATGCAAGATTAATCTCCAGATTATGAGAGTCAATGCAATATTCAGGAAAAAATTACTTGTTTTCGCCCAACGTGGGGCTCGAACCCACGACCCTGAGATTAAGAGTCTCATGCTCTACCGACTCAGCTAGCCGGGCTCCCTCCTTAAGACAGTATGCAGACCAATCCCTTTTTGTGAAAAAAATCAAATCCTGGATATTCCTCTACTCTTGTTTTGCAAGGAAAGCCAGATTTATACATCCTTCAGAGGACAGAGTGTCAAAAAAAATAAGAGAAAATGAAAACGGAAGTTGTGAGAACTTCATTTTGAGATTGCATAAGAATTCAAATTCCTCTCACATGCTAAAGAATACCTGAACCCTTTTGATTAAACCACTTTAGTTGTTATAATGAGACCATATTTGAAAGCCATCTGTGATTTTTCTGTTCTTACTCTGCAATGACCATGGGCAATGACAAGTTAAAAATAAAATGTATGCAAATTTTATAATGGAGAATGTGGGCATCGATCCCGCTACCTCTCGCATGCTAAGCGAGCACTCTACCATTTGAGCTAATTCCCCTGTGTGTTTAATCTGCATAACATGAAAAAAGTAACCTCACTGCCTTCCACACTGTATTTGAAGTCCAATTGGCCATAACAGTGTTCAGTTCACTCCTAACTTATGCCTTACCTCCACTTATGGGATGTTTTACAGTTCAGGTTGGCCTGTTTACTACTCGAATATGAGTGATATTGTGGTGTGTTCATCTAGACTCATACCCTACCTAATCTTGAAGTTAAATTTCCGACCAATGAGAAACCAAGGGAGATACCATTTTTGATAGTTATTGCATGTCTAATGCAAGAATATTCACCAGATTATGAGAGTCAATGCAATAATCCAGCAAAAATTACTCATTTTTGCCCAACGTGGGGCTCGAACCCACGACCCTGAGATTAAGAGTCTTATGCTCTACCGACTGAGCTAGCCGGGCTCCCACTTCAAGATGGTATGCCGACTAATCATTTTTTATGAAGGAAATCCATTCCTGGACATTTTTTGGGAGTTATTGCATGTCTAATGCAAGATTAATCTCCATATTATGAGAGTCAATGCAATATTCAGGCAAAAATTACTCGTTTTCGCCCAACGTGGGGCTCGAACCCACGACCCTGAGATTAAGAGTCTCTTTTTGTGAAGAAAATCAAATCCTGGATATTCCTCTACTCTTGTTTTGCAAGGAAAGCCAGATTTATACATCCTTCAGAGGACAGAGTGTCAAAAAAAATAAGAGAAAATGAAAACGGAAGTTGTGAGAACTTCATTTTAAGATTGCATAAGAATTCAAATTCCTCTCACATGCTAAAGAATACCTGAACCCTTTTGATTAAACCACTTTAGTTGTTATAATGAGACCATATTTGAAAGCCATCTGTGATTTTTCTGTTCTTACTCTGCAATGACCTTGGCAATGACAAGTTAAAAATAAAATGTATGCAAATTTTATAATGGAGAATGCGGGCATCGATCCCGCTACCTCTCGCATGCTAAGCGAGCGCTCTACCATTTGAGCTAATTCCCCTGTGTGTTAAATCTGCATAACATGAAAAAAGTAACCTGACTGCCTTCCACACTTTATTTGAAGTCCAATTGCCAATTGCCCATAACAGTGTTCAGTTCACTCCTAACTTATGCCTTACCTCCACTTATGGGATGTTTTACAGTTCAGGTTGGCCTGTTTACTATTCGAATATGAGTGATATTGTGGTGTGTTCATCTAGACTCATACCCTACCTAATCTTGAAGTTAAATTTCCCACCAATGAGAAACCAAGGGAGATACCATTTTTGATAGTTATTGCATGTCTAATGCAAGAATAATCACCAGATTATGAGAGTCCAGCAAAAAATTACTCATTTTCGCCCAACGTGGGGCTCGAACCCACGACCCTGAGATTAAGAGTCTCATGCTCTACCGACTGAGCTAGCCGGGTTCCCTTTTCAAGATGGTATGCAGACTAATCATTTTTTATGAAGGAAATCCATTCCTGGACAATTTTTGGGAGTTATTGTAGGTCTAATGCAAGATTAATCTCCATATTATGAGAGTCAATGCAATATTCAGGCAAAAATTACTCGTTTTCGCCCAACGTGGGGCTTGAACCCACGACCCTGAGATTAAGAGTCTCACGCTCTACCGACTGAGCTAGCCGGGCTCCCTCCTTAAGACAGTATGCAGACCAATCCCTTTTTGTGAAGAAAATCAAATCTCGGATATTCCTCTACTCTTGTTTTGCAAGGAAAGCCAGATTTATACATCCTTCAGAGGACAGAGTGTCAAAAAAAATAAGAGAAAATGAAATGGAAGTTGTGAGAACTTCATTTTGAGATTGCATAAGAATTCAAATTCCTCTCACATGCTAAAGAATACCTGAACCCTTTTGATTAAACCACTTTAGTTGTTAAAATGAGACCATATTTGAAAGCCATCTGTGATTTTTCTGTTCTTACTCTGCAATGACCTTGGCAATGACAAGTTAAAAATAAAATGTATGCAAATTTCATAATGGAGAATGCGGGCATCGATCCCGCTACCTCTCGCATGCTAAGCGAGCGCTCTACCATTTGAGCTAATTCCCCTGTGTGTTTAATCTGCATAACATGAAAAAAGTAACCTTACTGCCTTCCACACTTTATTTGAAGTCCAATTGCCCATAAAAGTGTTAAGTTCACTCCTAACTTATGCCTTACCTCCACTTATGGGATGTTTTACAGTTCAGGTTGGCCTGTTTACTACTCGAATATGAGTGATATTACGGTGTGTTCATCTAGACTCATACCCTAGCTAATCTTGAAGTTACATTTCCCACCAATGAGAAACCAAGGGAGATACCATTTCTGATAGTTATTGCATGTCTAATGCAATAATATTCACCAGATTATGAGAGTCAATGCAATAATTCAGCATAAAATTACACATTTTCGCCCAACGTGGGTCTCGAACCCACGACACTGAGATTAAGAGTCTCATGCTCTACCGACTGAGCTAGCCGGGCTCCCACTTCAGGATGGTATGCAGACTAATCATTTTTTATGAAGGAAATCAATTTCTGGACAATTTTGGGAGTTATTGCATGTCTAATGCAAGATTAATCTCCATATTATGAGAGTCAATGCAATATTCAGGCAAAAATTACTCATTTTCGCCCAACGTGGGGCTCGAACCCACGACCCTGAGATTAAGAGTCTCATGCTCTTCCGACTGAGCTAGCCGGGTTCCCTCCTTAAGATAGTATGCAGACCAATCCCTTTTTGTGAAGAAAATCAAATCCTGGATATTCCTCTACTCTTGTTTTGCAAGGAAAGCCAGATTTATACATCCTTCAGAGGACAGAGTGTCAAAAAAAATAAGAGAAAATGAAAACGGAAGTTGTGAGAACTTCATTTTGAGATTGCATAAGAATTCAAATTCCTCTCACATGCTAAAGAATACCTGAACCCTTTTGATTAAACCACTTTAGTTGTTATAATGAGACCATATTTGAAAGCCATCTGTGATTTTTCTGTTCTTACTCTGCAATGACCTTGGCAATGACAAGTTGAAAATAAAATGTATGCAAATTTTATAATGGAGAATGCGGGCATCGATCCCGCTACCTCTCGCATGCTAAGCGAGCGCTCTACCATTTGAGCTAATTCCCCTGTGTGTTAAATCTGCATAACATGAAAAAAGTAACCTCACTGCCTTTCACACTTTATTTGAAGTTCAATCGCTCATAACAGTGTTCAGTTCACTCCTAACTTATGCCTTACCTCTACTTATGGGATGTTTTACAGTTCAGGTTGGCCTGTTTACTACTCGAATATGAGTGATATTGTGGTGTGTTCATCTAGACTCATACCCTACCTAATCTTGAAGTTAAATTTCCCACCAATGAGAAACCAAGGGAGATACAATTTTTGATAGTTATTGCATGTCTAATGCAAGAATAATCACCAGATTATGAGAGTCCAGCAAAAATTACTCATTTTCGCTCAACATGGGGCTCGAACCCACGACCCTGAGATTAACAGTCTCATGCTCTACCGACTGAGCTAGCCTGGCTCCCTCCTTAAGACAGTATGCAGACCAATCCCTTTTTGTGAAGAAAATCAAATCTCGGATATTCCTCTACTCTTGTTTTGCAAGGAAAGCCAGATTTATACATCCTTCAGAGGACAGAGTGTCAAAAAAAATAAGAGAAAATGAAAATGGAAGTTGTGAGAACTTCATTTTGAGATTGCATAAGAATTCAAATTCCTCTCACATGCTAAAGAATACCTGAACCCTTTTGATTAAACCACTTTAGTTGTTATAATGAGACCATATTTGAAAGTCATCTGTGATTTTTCTGTTCTTACTCTGCAATGACCTTGGCAATGACAAGTTAAAAATAAAATGTATGCAAATTTCATAATGGAGAATGCGGGCATCGATCCCGCTACCTCTCGCATGCTAAGCGAGCGCTTTACTATTTGAGCTAATTCCCCTGTGTGTTTAATCTGCATAACATGAAAAAAGTAACCTTACTGCCTTCCACACTTTATTTGAAGTCCAATTGCCCATAAAAGTGTTAAGTTCACTCCTAACTTATGCCTTACCTCCACTTATGGGATGTTTTACAGTTCAGGTTGGCCTGTTTACTACTCGAATATGAGTGATATTACGGTGTGTTCATCTAGACTCATACCCTAGCTAATCTTGAAGTTACATTTCCCACCAATGAGAAACCAAGGGAGATACCATTTCTGATAGTTATTGCATGTCTAATGCAATAATATTCACCAGATTATGAGAGTCAATGCAATAATCCAGCAAAAATTACTCATTTTCGCCCAACGTGGGTCTCGAACCCACGACCCTGAGATTAAGAGTCTCATGCTCTACCGACTGAGCTAGCCGGGCTCCCACTTCAAGATGGTATGCAGACTAATCATTTTTTATGAAGGAAATCCATTTTTGGACAATTTTGGGAGTTATTGCATGTCTAATGCAAGATCAATCTCCATATTATGAGAGTCAATGCAATATTCAGGCAAAAATTACTCATTTTCGCCCAACGTGGGGCTCGAACCCACGACCCTGAGATTAGGAGTCTCATGCTCTTCCGACTGAGCTTGCCGGGTTCCCTCCTTAAGACAGTATGCAGACCAATCCCTTTTTGTGAAGAAAATCAAATCCTGGATATTCCTCTACTCTTGTTTTGCAAGGAAAGCCAGATTTATACATCCTTCAGAGGACAGAGTGTCAAAAAAAATAAGAGAAAATGAAAATGGAAGTTGTGAGAACTTCATTTTGAGATTGCATAAGAATTCAAATTCCTCTCACATGCTAAAGAATACCTGAACCCTTTTGATTAAACCACTTTAGTTGTTATAATGAGACCATATTTGAAAGCCATCCGTGATTTTTCTGTTCTTACTCTGCAATGACCTTGGCAATGACAAGTTAAAAATCAATAGTATGCAAATTTTATAATGGAGAATGCGGGCATCGATCCCGCTACCTCTCACAAGCTTAGCGAGCGCTCTACCATTTGAGCTAATTCCCCTGTGTGTTTAATCTGCATAACATGAAAAAAGTAACCTCACTGCCTTCCACACTTTATTTGAAGTCCAATTGCCCATAACAGTGTTCAGTTCACTCCTAACTTATGCCTTATCTCCACTTACGGGATGTTTTACAGTTCAGGTTGGCCTGTTTACTACTCGAATATGAGTGATATTGTGGTGTGTTCATCTAGACTCATACCCTACCTAATCTTGAAGTTAAATTTCCCACCAATGAGAAACCAAGGGAGATACCATTTTTGATAGTTATTGCATGTCTAATGCAAGAATACTCACCAGATTATGAGAGTCCAGCAAAAATTACTCATTTTCGCCCAACGTGGGGCTGGAACCCACGACCCTGAGATTAAGAGTCTTATGCTCTACCAACTGAGCTAGCCGGCCTCCCACTTCAAGATGGTATGCAGACTAATCATTTTTTATGAAGGAAATCCATTCCTGGACAATTTTTGGGAGTTATTGCATGTCTAATGCAAGATTAATCTGCATATTATGAGAGTCAATGCAATATTCAGGCAAAAATTACTCATTTTCGCCCATCGCGGGGCTCGAACCCACGACCCTGAGATTAAGAGTCTCCTGCTCTACCGACTGAGCTAGCCGGGTTCCCTCCTTAAGACCAAATGCAGACCAATCCCTTTTTGTGAAGAAAATCAAATCCTGGATAGTCCTCTACTCTTGTTTTGCAAGGAAAGCCAGATTCATACATCCTTCAGAGGACAGAGTGTCAAAAAAAAATTAAGAGAAAATGAAAATGGAAGTTGTGAGAACTTCATTTTGAGATTGCATAAGAATTCAAATTCCTCTCACATGCTAAAGAATACCTGAACCCTTTTGATTAAACCACTTTAGTTGTTATAATGAGACCATATTTGAAAACCATCTGTGATTTTTCTGTTCTTACTCTGCAATGACCTTGGCAATGACAAGTTAAAAATAAAATGTATGCAAATTTTATAATGGAGAATGCGGCCATCGATCCCGCTACCTCTCGCATGCTAAGCGAGCGCTCTACCATTTGAGCTAATTCCCCTGTGTGTTAAATCTGCATAACATGAAAAAAGTAACCTCACTGCCTTTCACACTTTATTTGAAGTTCAATCGCCCATAACAGTGTTCAGTTCACTCCTAACTTATGCCTTACCTCTACTTATGGGATGTTTTACAGTTCAGGTTGGCCTGTTTACTACTCGAAAATGAGTGATATTGTGGTGTGTTCATCTAGACTCATACCCTACCTAATCTTGAAGTTAAATTTCCCACCAATGAGAAACCAAGGGAGATACAATTTTTGATAGTTATTGCATGTCTAATGCAAGAATAATCACCAGATTATGAGAGTCCAGCAAAAATTACTCATTTTCGCTCAACGTGGGGCTCGAACCCACGACCCTGAGATTTAGAGTCTCATGCTCTACCGACTGAGCTAGCCGGGTTCCCTTTTCAAGATGGTATGCAGACTAATCATTTTTTATGAAGGAAATCCATTCCTGGACAATTTTTGGGAGTTATTGTAGGTCTAATGCAAGATTAATCTCCATATTATGAGAGTCAATGCAATATTCAGGCAAAAATTACTCGTTTTCGCCCAACGTGGGGCTTGAACCCACGACCCTGAGATTAAGAGTCTCACGCTCTACCGACTGAGCTAGCCGGGCTCCCTCCTTAAGACAGTATGCAGACCAATCCCTTTTTGTGAAGAAAATCAAATCTCGGATATTCCTCTACTCTTGTTTTGCAAGGAAAGCCAGATTTATACATCCTTCAGAGGACAGAGTGTCAAAAAAAATAAGAGAAAATGAAATGGAAGTTGTGAGAACTTCATTTTGAGATTGCATAAGAATTCAAATTCCTCTCACATGCTAAAGAATACCTGAACCCTTTTGATTAAACCACTTTAGTTGTTAAAATGAGACCATATTTGAAAGCCATCTGTGATTTTTCTGTTCTTACTCTGCAATGACCTTGGCAATGACAAGTTAAAAATAAAATGTATGCAAATTTCATAATGGAGAATGCGGGCATCGATCCCGCTACCTCTCGCATGCTAAGCGAGCGCTCTACCATTTGAGCTAATTCCCCTGTGTGTTTAATCTGCATAACATGAAAAAAGTAACCTTACTGCCTTCCACACTTTATTTGAAGTCCAATTGCCCATAAAAGTGTTAAGTTCACTCCTAACTTATGCCTTACCTCCACTTATGGGATGTTTTACAGTTCAGGTTGGCCTGTTTACTACTCGAATATGAGTGATATTACGGTGTGTTCATCTAGACTCATACCCTAGCTAATCTTGAAGTTACATTTCCCACCAATGAGAAACCAAGGGAGATACCATTTCTGATAGTTATTGCATGTCTAATGCAATAATATTCACCTGATTATGAGAGTCAATGCAATAATTCAGCATAAAATTACACATTTTCGCCCAACGTGGGTCTCGAACCCACGACACTGAGATTAAGAGTCTCATGCTCTACCGACTGAGCTAGCCAGGCTCCCACTTCAGGATGGTATGCAGACTAATCATTTTTTATGAAGGAAATCAATTTCTGGACAATTTTGGGAGTTATTGCATGTCTAATGCAAGATTAATCTCCATATTATGAGAGTCAATGCAATATTCAGGCAAAAATTACTCATTTTCGCCCAACGTGGGGCTCGAACCCACGACCCTGAGATTAAGAGTCTCATGCTCTTCCGACTGAGCTAGCCGGGTTCCCTCCTTAAGATAGTATGCAGACCAATCCCTTTTTGTGAAGAAAATCAAATCCTGGATATTCCTCTACTCTTGTTTTGCAAGGAAAGCCAGATTTATACATCCTTCAGAGGACAGAGTGTCAAAAAAAATAAGAGAAAATGAAAACGGAAGTTGTGAGAACTTCATTTTGAGATTGCATAAGAATTCAAATTCCTCTCACATGCTAAAGAATACCTGAACCCTTTTGATTAAACCACTTTAGTTGTTATAATGAGACCATATTTGAAAGCCATCTGTGATTTTTCTGTTCTTACTCTGCAATGACCTTGGCAATGACAAGTTGAAAATAAAATGTATGCAAATTTTATAATGGAGAATGCGGGCATCGATCCCGCTACCTCTCGCATGCTAAGCGAGCGCTCTACCATTTGAGCTAATTCCCCTGTGTGTTAAATCTGCATAACATGAAAAAAGTAACCTCACTGCCTTTCACACTTTATTTGAAGTTCAATCGCTCATAACAGTGTTCAGTTCACTCCTAACTTATGCCTTACCTCTACTTATGGGATGTTTTACAGTTCAGGTTGGCCTGTTTACTACTCGAATATGAGTGATATTGTGGTGTGTTCATCTAGACTCATACCCTACCTAATCTTGAAGTTAAATTTCCCACCAATGAGAAACCAAGGGAGATACAATTTTTGATAGTTATTGCATGTCTAATGCAAGAATAATCACCAGATTATGAGAGTCCAGCAAAAATTACTCATTTTCGCTCAACATGGGGCTCGAACCCACGACCCTGAGATTAACAGTCTCATGCTCTACCGACTGAGCTAGCCTGGCTCCCTCCTTAAGACAGTATGCAGACCAATCCCTTTTTGTGAAGAAAATCAAATCTCGGATATTCCTCTACTCTTGTTTTGCAAGGAAAGCCAGATTTATACATCCTTCAGAGGACAGAGTGTCAAAAAAAATAAGAGAAAATGAAAATGGAAGTTGTGAGAACTTCATTTTGAGATTGCATAAGAATTCAAATTCCTCTCACATGCTAAAGAATACCTGAACCCTTTTGATTAAACCACTTTAGTTGTTATAATGAGACCATATTTGAAAGCCATCTGTGATTTTTCTGTTCTTACTCTGCAATGACCTTGGCAATGACAAGTTAAAAATAAAATGTATGCAAATTTCATAATGGAGAATGCGGGCATCGATCCCGCTACCTCTCGCATGCTAAGCGAGCGCTTTACTATTTGAGCTAATTCCCCTGTGTGTTTAATCTGCATAACATGAAAAAAGTAACCTTACTGCCTTCCACACTTTATTTGAAGTCCAATTGCCCATAAAAGTGTTAAGTTCACTCCTAACTTATGCCTTACCTCCACTTATGGGATGTTTTACAGTTCAGGTTGGCCTGTTTACTACTCGAATATGAGTGATATTACGGTGTGTTCATCTAGACTCATACCCTAGCTAATCTTGAAGTTACATTTCCCACCAATGAGAAACCAAGGGAGATACCATTTCTGATAGTTATTGCATGTCTAATGCAATAATATTCACCAGATTATGAGAGTCAATGCAATAATCCAGCAAAAATTACTCATTTTCGCCCAACGTGGGTCTCGAACCCACGACCCTGAGATTAAGAGTCTCATGCTCTACCGACTGAGCTAGCCGGGCTCCCACTTCAAGATGGTATGCAGACTAATCATTTTTTATGAAGGAAATCCATTTTTGGACAATTTTGGGAGTTATTGCATGTCTAATGCAAGATCAATCTCCATATTATGAGAGTCAATGCAATATTCAGGCAAAAATTACTCATTTTCGCCCAACGTGGGGCTCGAACCCACGACCCTGAGATTAGGAGTCTCATGCTCTTCCGACTGAGCTTGCCGGGTTCCCTCCTTAAGACAGTATGCAGACCAATCCCTTTTTGTGAAGAAAATCAAATCCTGGATATTCCTCTACTCTTGTTTTGCAAGGAAAGCCAGATTTATACATCCTTCAGAGGACAGAGTGTCAAAAAAAATAAGAGAAAATGAAAATGGAAGTTGTGAGAACTTCATTTTGAGATTGCATAAGAATTCAAATTCCTCTCACATGCTAAAGAATACCTGAACCCTTTTGATTAAACCACTTTAGTTGTTATAATGAGACCATATTTGAAAGCCATCCGTGATTTTTCTGTTCTTACTCTGCAATGACCTTGGCAATGACAAGTTAAAAATCAATAGTATGCAAATTTTATAATGGAGAATGCGGGCATCGATCCCGCTACCTCTCGCAAGCTTAGCGAGCGCTCTACCATTTGAGCTAATTCCCCTGTGTGTTTAATCTGCATAACATGAAAAAAGTAACCTCACTGCCTTCCACACTTTATTTGAAGTCCAATTGCCCATAACAGTGTTCAGTTCACTCCTAACTTATGCCTTATCTCCACTTACGGGATGTTTTACAGTTCAGGTTGGCCTGTTTACTACTCGAATATGAGTGATATTGTGGTGTGTTCATCTAGACTCATACCCTACCTAATCTTGAAGTTAAATTTCCCACCAATGAGAAACCAAGGGAGATACCATTTTTGATAGTTATTGCATGTCTAATGCAAGAATAATCACCAGATTATGAGAGTCCAGCAAAAATTACTCATTTTCGCCCAACGTGGGGCTGGAACCCACGACCCTGAGATTAAGAGTCTTATGCTCTACCAACTGAGCTAGCCGGCCTCCCACTTCAAGATGGTATGCAGACTAATCATTTTTTATGAAGGAAATCCATTCCTGGACAATTTTTGGGAGTTATTGCATGTCTAATGCAAGATTAATCTGCATATTATGAGAGTCAATGCAATATTCAGGCAAAAATTACTCATTTTCGCCCATCGCGGGGCTCGAACCCACGACCCTGAGATTAAGAGTCTCCTGCTCTACCGACTGAGCTAGCCGGGTTCCCTCCTTAAGACCAAATGCAGACCAATCCCTTTTTGTGAAGAAAATCAAATCCTGGATAGTCCTCTACTCTTGTTTTGCAAGGAAAGCCAGATTCATACATCCTTCAGAGGACAGAGTGTCAAAAAAAAATTAAGAGAAAATGAAAATGGAAGTTGTGAGAACTTCATTTTGAGATTGCATAAGAATTCAAATTCCTCTCACATGCTAAAGAATACCTGAACCCTTTTGATTAAACCACTTTAGTTGTTATAATGAGACCATATTTGAAAACCATCTGTGATTTTTCTGTTCTTACTCTGCAATGACCTTGGCAATGACAAGTTAAAAATAAAATGTATGCAAATTTTATAATGGAGAATGCGGCCATCGATCCCGCTACCTCTCGCATGCTAAGCGAGCGCTCTACCATTTGAGCTAATTCCCCTGTGTGTTAAATCTGCATAACATGAAAAAAGTAACCTCACTGCCTTTCACACTTTATTTGAAGTTCAATCGCCCATAACAGTGTTCAGTTCACTCCTAACTTATGCCTTACCTCTACTTATGGGATGTTTTACAGTTCAGGTTGGCCTGTTTACTACTCGAAAATGAGTGATATTGTGGTGTGTTCATCTAGACTCATACCCTACCTAATCTTGAAGTTAAATTTCCCACCAATGAGAAACCAAGGGAGATACAATTTTTGATAGTTATTGCATGTCTAATGCAAGAATAATCACCAGATTATGAGAGTCCAGCAAAAATTACTCATTTTCGCTCAACGTGGGGCTCGAACCCACGACCCTGAGATTAAGAGTCTCATGCTCTACCGACTGAGCTAGCCGGGCTCCCACTTCAAGATGGTATGCAGACTAATCATTTTTTATGAAGGAAATCCATTCCTGGACAATTTTTGGGGGTTATTGCGGGTCTAATGCAAGATTAATCTCCATATTATGAGAGTCAATGCAATATTCAGGCAAAAATTACTCGTTTTCGCCAAACGTGGGGCTTGAACCCACGACCCTGAGATTAAGAGTCTAATGCTCTACCGACTTAGCTAGCCGGGCTCCCTCCTTAAGACAGTATGCAGACCAATCCCTTTTTGTGAAGAAAATCAAATCCTGGATATTCCTCTACTCTTGTTTTGCAAGGAAAGCCAGATTTATACATCCTTCAGAGGACAGAGTGTAAAAAAAAATAAGAGAAAATGAAAACGGAAGTTGTGAGAACTTCATTTTGAGATTGCATAAGAATTCAAATTCCTCTCACATGCTAAAGAATACCTGAACCCTTTTGATTAAACCACTTTAGTTGTTATAATGAGACCATATTTGAAAGCCATCTGTGATTTTTCTGTTCTTACTCTGCAATGACCTTGGCAATGACAAGTTAAAAATAAAATGTATGCAAATTTTATAATGGAGAATGCTGGCATCGATTCCGCTACCTCTCGCATGCTAAGCGAGCGCTCTACCATTTGAGCTAATTCCCCTGTGTGTTTAATCTGCATAACATGAAAAAAGTAACCTCACTGCCTTCCACACTTTATTTGAAGTCCAATTGCCCATAACAGTGTTCAGTTCACTCCTAACTTATGCCTTACCTCCACTTACGGGATGTTTTACAGTTCAGGTTGGCCTGTTTACTACTCGAATATGAGTGATATTGTGGTGTGTTCATCTAGACTCATACCCTACCTAATCTTGAAGTTAAATTTCCCACCAATGAGAAACCAAGGGAGATACCATTTTTGATAGTTATTGCATGTCTAATGCAAGAATAATCACCAGATTATGAGAGTCCAGCAAAAATTAATCATTTTTGCCCAACGTGGGGCTCGAACCCACGACCCTGAGATTAAGAGTCTCATGCTCTACCGACTGAGCTAGCCGGGCTCCCACTTCAAGATGGTATGCGGACTAATCATTTTTTATGAAGGAAATCCATTCCTGGACCATTTTTGGGAGTTATTGCAGGTCTAATGCAAGATTAATCTTCATATTATGATAGTCAATGCAATATTCAGGCAAAAATTACTCGTTTTCACCCAATGGGGGGCTCGAACCCACGACCCTGAGATTAAGAGTCTCATGCTCTACCGACTGAGCTAGCCGGGCTCCCACTTCAAGATAGTATGCGGACTAATCCTTTTTTATGAAGGAAATCCATTCCTGGACCATTTTTGGGAGTTATTGCAGGTCTAATGCAAGATTAATCTTCATATTATGAGAGTCAATGCAATATTCAGGCAAAAATTACTCGTTTTCGCCCAACGTGGGGCTCGAACCCATGACCCTGAGATTAAGAGTCTCATGCTCTACCGACTGAGCTAGCCGGGCTCCCTCCTTAAGACAGTATGCAGACCAATCCCTTTTTGTGAAGAAAATCAAATCTCGGATATTCCTCTACTCTTGTTTTGCAAGGAAAGCCAGATTTATACATCCTTCAGAGGACAGAGTGTCAAAAAAAATAAGAGAAAATGAAAATGGAAGTTGTGAGAACTTCATTTTGAGATTGCATAAGAATTCAAATTCCTCTCACATGCTAAAGAATACCTGAACCCTTTTGATTAAACCACTTTAGTTGTTATAATGAGACCATATTTGAAAGCCATCCGTGATTTTTCTGTTCTTACTCTGCAATGACCTTGGCAATGACAAGTTAAAAATAAAATGTATGCAAATTTTATAATGGAGAATACGGGCATCGATCCCGCTACCTCTCACAAGCTAAGCGAGCGCTCTACCATTTGAGCTAATTCCCCTGTGTGTTTAATCTGCATAACACGAAAAAAGTAACCTCACTGCCTTCCACACTTTATTTGAAGTCCAATTGCCCATAACAGTGTTCAGTTCACTCCTAACTTATGCCTTACCTCCACTTATGGGATGTTTTACAGTTCAGGTTGGCCTGTTTACTACTCGAATATGAGTGATATTGTGGTGTGTTCATCTAGACTCATACCCTACCTAATCTTGAAGTTAAATTTCCCACCAATGAGAAACCAAGGGAGATACCATTTTTGATAGTTATTGCATGTCTAATGCAAGAATAATCACCAGATTATGAGAGTCCAGCAAAAATTACTCATTTTCGCCCAACGTGGGGCTGGAACCCATGACCCTGAGATTAAGAGTCTTATGCTCTACCAACTGAGCTAGCCGGCCTTCCACTTCAAGATGGTATGCAGACTAATCATTTTTTATGAAGGAAATCCATTCCTGGACAATTTTTGGGAGCTATTGCATGTCTAATGCAAGATTAATCTGCATATTATGAGAGTCAATGCAATATTCAGGCAAAAATTACTCATTTTCACCCATCGCGGGGCTCGAACCCACGACCCTGAGATTAAGAGTCTCATGCTCTACCGAGTGAGCTAGCCGGGTTCCCTCCTTAAGACAGTATGCAGACCAATCCCTTTTTGTGAAGAAAATCAAATCCTGGATAGTCCTCTACTCTTGTTTTGCAAGGAAAGCCAGATTCATACATCCTTCAGAGGACAGAGTGTCAAAAAAAAATTAAGAGAAAATGAAAATGGAAGTTGTGAGAACTTCATTTTGAGATTGCATAAGAATTCAAATTCCTCTCACATGCTAAAGAATATCTGAACCCTTTTGATTAAACCACTTTAGTTGTTATAATGAGACCATATTTGAAAGCCATCTGTGATTTTTCTGTTCTTACTCTGCAATGACCTTGGCAATGACAAGTTAAAAATAAAATGTATGCAAATTTTATAATGGAGAATGCGGGCATCGATCCCGCTACCTCTCGCATGCTAAGCGAGCGCTCTACCATTTGAGCTTATTCCCCTGTGTGTTTAATCTGCATAACATGAAAAAAGTAACCTCACTGCCTTCCACACTTTATTTGAAGTCCAATTGCCCATAACAGTGTTCAGTTCACTCCTAACTTATGCCTTACCTCCACTTACGGGATGTTTTACAGTTCAGGTTGGCCTGTTTACTACTCGAATATGAGTGATATTGTGGTGTGTTCATCTAGACTCATACCCTACCTAATCTTGAAGGTAAATTTCCCACCAATGAGAAACCAAGGGAGATACCATTTTTGAAAGTTATTGCATGTCTAATGCAAGAATAATCACCAGATTATGAGAGTCCAGCAAAAATTATTCATTTTTGCCCAACGTGGGGCTCGAACTCACGACCCTGAGATTAAGAGTCTCATGCTCTACCGACGGAGCTAGCCGGGCTCCCACTTCAAGATGGTATGCGGACTAATCATTTTTTATGAAGGAAATCCATTCCTGGACCATTTTTGGGAGTTATTGCAGGTCTAATGCAAGATTAATCTTCATATTATGAGAGTCAATGCAATATTCAGGCAAAAATTACTAGTTTTCGCCCAATGGGGGGCTCGAACCCATGACCCTGAGATTAAGAGTCTCATGCTCTACCGACTGAGCTAGCCGGGCTCCCTCCTTAAGACAGTATGCAGACCAATCCCTTTTTGTGAAGAAAATCAAATCTCGGATATTCCTCTACTCTTGTTTTGCAAGGAAAGCCAGATTTATACATCCTTCAGAGGACAGAGTGTCAAAAAAATAAGAGAAAATGAAAATGGAAGTTGTGAGAACTTCATTTTGAGATTGCATAAGAATTCAAATTCCTCTCACATGCTAAAGAATACCTGAACCCTTTTGATTAAACAACTTTAGTTGTTATAATGAGACCATATTTGAAAGCCATCTGTGATTTTTCTGTTCTTACTCTGCAATGACCTTGGCAATGACAAGTTAAAAATAAAATGTATGCAAATTTTATAATGGAGAATGCGGGCATCGATCCCGCTACCTCTCGCATGCTAAGCGAGCGCTCTACCATTTGAGCTAATTCCCCTGTGTGTTTAATCTGCATAACATGAAAAAAGTAACCTTACTGCCTTCCACACTTTATTTGAAGTCCAATTGCCCAGAACAGTGTTCAGTTCACTCCTAACTTATGCCTTACCTCCACTTATGGGATGTTTTACAGTTCAGGTTGGCCTGTTTACTACTCGAATATGAGTGATATTGTGGTGTGTTCATCTAGACTCATACCCTACCTAATCTTGAAGTTAAATTTCCCACCAATGAGAAACCAAGGGAGATACCATTTTTGATAGTTATTGCATGTCTAATGCAAGAATAATCACCAGATTATGAGAGTCCAGCAAAAATTACTCATTTTCGCCCAACGTGGGGCTCGAACCCACGACCCTGAGATTAAGAGTCTCATGCTCTACAGACTGAGCTAGCCGGGCTCCCACTTCAAGATAGTATGCGGACTAATCCTTTTTTATGAAGGAAATCCATTCCTGGACCATTTTTGGGAGTTATTGCAGGTCTAATGCAAGATTAATCTTCATATTATGAGAGTCAATGCAATATTCAGGCAAAAATTACTCGTTTTCGCCCAACGTGGGGCTCGAACCCATGACCCTGAGATTAAGAGTCTCATGCTCTACCGACTGAGCTAGCCGGGCTCCCTCCTTAAGACAGTATGCAGACCAATCCCTTTTTGTGAAGAAAATCAAATCTCGGATATTCCTCTACTCTTGTTTTGCAAGGAAAGCCAGATTTATACATCCTTCAGAGGACAGAGTGTCAAAAAAAATAAGAGAAAATGAAAATGGAAGTTGTGAGAACTTCATTTTGAGATTGCATAAGAATTCAAATTCCTCTCACATGCTAAAGAATACCTGAACCCTTTTGATTAAACCACTTTAGTTGTTATAATGAGACCATATTTGAAAGCCATCCGTGATTTTTCTGTTCTTACTCTGCAATGACCTTGGCAATGACAAGTTAAAAATAAAATGTATGCAAATTTTATAATGGAGAATACGGGCATCGATCCCGCTACCTCTCACAAGCTAAGCGAGCGCTCTACCATTTGAGCTAATTCCCCTGTGTGTTTAATCTGCATAACACGAAAAAAGTAACCTCACTGCCTTCCACACTTTATTTGAAGTCCAATTGCCCATAACAGTGTTCAGTTCACTCCTAACTTATGCCTTACCTCCACTTATGGGATGTTTTACAGTTCAGGTTGGCCTGTTTACTACTCGAATATGAGTGATATTGTGGTGTGTTCATCTAGACTCATACCCTACCTAATCTTGAAGTTAAATTTCCCACCAATGAGAAACCAAGGGAGATACCATTTTTGATAGTTATTGCATGTCTAATGCAAGAATAATCACCAGATTATGAGAGTCCAGCAAAAATTACTCATTTTCGCCCAACGTGGGGCTGGAACCCATGACCCTGAGATTAAGAGTCTTATGCTCTACCAACTGAGCTAGCCGGCCTTCCACTTCAAGATGGTATGCAGACTAATCATTTTTTATGAAGGAAATCCATTCCTGGACAATTTTTGGGAGCTATTGCATGTCTAATGCAAGATTAATCTGCATATTATGAGAGTCAATGCAATATTCAGGCAAAAATTACTCATTTTCACCCATCGCGGGGCTCGAACCCACGACCCTGAGATTAAGAGTCTCATGCTCTACCGAGTGAGCTAGCCGGGTTCCCTCCTTAAGACAGTATGCAGACCAATCCCTTTTTGTGAAGAAAATCAAATCCTGGATAGTCCTCTACTCTTGTTTTGCAAGGAAAGCCAGATTCATACATCCTTCAGAGGACAGAGTGTCAAAAAAAAATTAAGAGAAAATGAAAATGGAAGTTGTGAGAACTTCATTTTGAGATTGCATAAGAATTCAAATTCCTCTCACATGCTAAAGAATACCTGAACCCTTTTGATTAAACCACTTTAGTTGTTATAATGAGACCATATTTGAAAGCCATCCGTGATTTTTCTGTTCTTACTCTGCAATGACCTTGGCAATGACAAGTTAAAAATAAAATGTATGCAAATTTTATAATGGAGAATACGGGCATCGATCCCGCTACCTCTCACAAGCTAAGCGAGCGCTCTACCATTTGAGCTAATTCCCCTGTGTGTTTAATCTGCATAACACGAAAAAAGTAACCTCACTGCCTTCCACACTTTATTTGAAGTCCAATTGCCCATAACAGTGTTCAGTTCACTCCTAACTTATGCCTTACCTCCACTTATGGGATGTTTTACAGTTCAGGTTGGCCTGTTTACTACTCGAATATGAGTGATATTGTGGTGTGTTCATCTAGACTCATACCCTACCTAATCTTGAAGTTAAATTTCCCACCAATGAGAAACCAAGGGAGATACCATTTTTGATAGTTATTGCATGTCTAATGCAAGAATAATCACCAGATTATGAGAGTCCAGCAAAAATTACTCATTTTCGCCCAACGTGGGGCTGGAACCCATGACCCTGAGATTAAGAGTCTTATGCTCTACCAACTGAGCTAGCCGGCCTTCCACTTCAAGATGGTATGCAGACTAATCATTTTTTATGAAGGAAATCCATTCCTGGACAATTTTTGGGAGCTATTGCATGTCTAATGCAAGATTAATCTGCATATTATGAGAGTCAATGCAATATTCAGGCAAAAATTACTCATTTTCACCCATCGCGGGGCTCGAACCCACGACCCTGAGATTAAGAGTCTCATGCTCTACCGAGTGAGCTAGCCGGGTTCCCTCCTTAAGACAGTATGCAGACCAATCCCTTTTTGTGAAGAAAATCAAATCCTGGATAGTCCTCTACTCTTGTTTTGCAAGGAAAGCCAGATTCATACATCCTTCAGAGGACAGAGTGTCAAAAAAAAATTAAGAGAAAATGAAAATGGAAGTTGTGAGAACTTCATTTTGAGATTGCATAAGAATTCAAATTCCTCTCACATGCTAAAGAATAGCTGAACCCTTTTGATTAAACCACTTTAGTTGTTATAATGAGACCATATTTGAAAGCCATCTGTGATTTTTCTGTTCTTACTCTGCAATGACCTTGGCAATGACAAGTTAAAAATAAAATGTATGCAAATTTTATAATGGAGAATGCGGGCATCGATCCCGCTACCTCTCGCATGCTAAGCGAGCGCTCTACCATTTGAGCTTATTCCCCTGTGTGTTTAATCTGCATAACATGAAAAAAGTAACCTCACTGCCTTCCACACTTTATTTGAAGTCCAATTGCCCATAACAGTGTTCAGTTCACTCCTAACTTATGCCTTACCTCCACTTACGGGATGTTTTACAGTTCAGGTTGGCCTGTTTACTACTCGAATATGAGTGATATTGTGGTGTGTTCATCTAGACTCATACCCTACCTAATCTTGAAGGTAAATTTCCCACCAATGAGAAACCAAGGGAGATACCATTTTTGAAAGTTATTGCATGTCTAATGCAAGAATAATCACCAGATTATGAGAGTCCAGCAAAAATTATTCATTTTTGCCCAACGTGGGGCTCGAACTCACGACCCTGAGATTAAGAGTCTCATGCTCTACCGACGGAGCTAGCCGGGCTCCCACTTCAAGATGGTATGCGGACTAATCATTTTTTATGAAGGAAATCCATTCCTGGACCATTTTTGGGAGTTATTGCAGGTCTAATGCAAGATTAATCTTCATATTATGAGAGTCAATGCAATATTCAGGCAAAAATTACTAGTTTTCGCCCAATGGGGGGCTCGAACCCATGACCCTGAGATTAAGAGTCTCATGCTCTACCGACTGAGCTAGCCGGGCTCCCTCCTTAAGACAGTATGCAGACCAATCCCTTTTTGTGAAGAAAATCAAATCTCGGATATTCCTCTACTCTTGTTTTGCAAGGAAAGCCAGATTTATACATCCTTCAGAGGACAGAGTGTCAAAAAAATAAGAGAAAATGAAAATGGAAGTTGTGAGAACTTCATTTTGAGATTGCATAAGAATTCAAATTCCTCTCACATGCTAAAGAATACCTGAACCCTTTTGATTAAACAACTTTAGTTGTTATAATGAGACCATATTTGAAAGCCATCTGTGATTTTTCTGTTCTTACTCTGCAATGACCTTGGCAATGACAAGTTAAAAATAAAATGTATGCAAATTTTATAATGGAGAATGCGGGCATCGATCCCGCTACCTCTCGCATGCTAAGCGAGCGCTCTACCATTTGAGCTAATTCCCCTGTGTGTTTAATCTGCATAACATGAAAAAAGTAACCTTACTGCCTTCCACACTTTATTTGAAGTCCAATTGCCCATAACAGTGTTAAGTTCACTCCTAACTTATGCCTTACCTCCACTTATGGGATGTTTTACAGTTCAGGTTGGCCTGTTTACTACTCGAATATGAGTGATATTGCGGTGTGTTCATCTAGACTCATACCCTAGCTAATCTTGAAGTTAAATTTCCCACCAATGAGAAACCAAGGGAGATACCATTTCTGATAGTTATTGCATGTCTAATGCAAGAATATTCACCAGATTATGAGAGTCAATGCAATAATCCAGCAAAAATTACTCATTTTCGCCCAACGTGGGGCTCGCACCCACGACCTTGAGATTAAGAGTCTCATGCTCTACCGACTGAGCTAGCCGGGCTCCCACTTCAAGATGGTATGCGGACTAATCATTTTTTATGAAGGAAATCCATTCCTGGACCATTTTTGGGAGTTATTGCAGGTCTAATGCAAGATTAATCTTCATATTATGAGAGTCAATGCAATATTCAGGCAAAAATTACTCGTTTTCGCCCAATGGGGGGCTCGAACCCATGACCCTGAGATTAAGAGTCTCATGCTCTACCGACTGAGCTAGCCGGGCTCCCTCCTTAAGCCAGTATGCAGACCAATCCCTTTTTGTGAAGAAAATCAAATCTCGGATATTCCTCTACTCTTGTTTTGCAAGGAAAGCCAGATTTATACATCCTTCAGAGGACAGAGTGTCAAAAAAATAAGAGAAAATGAAAATGGAAGTTGTGAGAACTTCATTTTGAGATTGCATAAGAATTCAAATTCCTCTCACATGCTAAAGAATACCTGAACCCTTTTGATTAAACCACTTTAGTTGTTATAATGAGACCATATTTGAAAGCCATCTGTGATTTTTCTGTTCTTACTCTGCAATGACCTTGGCAATGACAAGTTAAAAATAAAATGTCTGCAAATTTCATAATGGAGAATGCGGGCATCGATCCCGCTACCTCTCGCATGCTAAGCGAGCGCTTTACTATTTGAGCTAATTCCCCTGTGTGTTTAATCTGCATAACATGAAAAAAGTAACCTTACTGCCTTCCACACTTTATTTGAAGTCCAATTGCCCATAAAAGTGTTAAGTTCACTCCTAACTTATGCCTTACCTCCACTTATGGGATGTTTTACAGTTCAGGTTGGCCTGTTTACTACTCGAATATGAGTGATATTACGGTGTGTTCATCTAGACTCATACCCTAGCTAATCTTGAAGTTACATTTCCCACCAATGAGAAACCAAGGGAGATACCATTTCTGATAGTTATTGCATGTCTAATGCAATAATATTCACCAGATTATGAGAGTCAATGCAATAATCCAGCAAAAATTACTCATTTTCGCCCAACGTGGGTCTCAAACCCACAACCCTGAGATTAAGAGTCTCATGCTCTACCGACTGAGCTAGCCGGGCTCCCACTTCAAGATGGTATGCAGACTAATCATTTTTTATGAAGGAAATCAATTTCTGGACAATTTTGGGAGTTATTGCATGTCTAATGCAAGATTAATCTCCATATTATGAGAGTCAATGCAATATTCAGGCAAAAATTACTCATTTTCGCCCAACGTGGGGCTCGAACCCACGACCCTGAGATTAAGAGTCTCATGCTCTTCCGACTGAGCTAGCCGGGTTCCCTCCTTAAAACAGTATGCAGACCAATCCCTTTTTGTGAAGAAAATCAAATCCTGGATATTCCTCTACTCTTGTTTTGCAAGGAAAGCCAGATTTATACATCCTTCAGAGGACAGAGTGTCAAAAAAAATAAGAGAAAATGAAAATGGAAGTTGTGAGAACTTCATTTTGAGATTGCATAAGAATTCAAATTCCTCTCACATGCTAAAGAATACCTGAACCCTTTTGATTAAACCACTTTAGTTGTTATAATGACACCATATTTGAAAGCCATCCGTGATTTTTCTGTTCTTACTCTGCAATGACCTTGGCAATGACAAGTTAAAAATAAAATGTATGCAAATTTTATAATGGAGAATGCGGGCTTCAATCCCACTACCTCTCGCTTGCTAAGCAAGCGCTCTACCATTTGAGCTAATTCCCCTGTGTGTTTAATCTGCATAACATTAAAAAAGTAACCTCACTGCCTTCCACACATTATTTGAAGTCCAATTGCCCATAAAAGTGTTAAGTTCACTCCTAATTTATGCCTTACCTCCACTTATGGGATGTTTTACAGTTCAGGTTGGCCTGTTTACTACTCGAATATGAGTGATATTGCGGTGTGTTCATCTAGACTCATACCCTAGCTAATCTTGAAGTTAAATTTCCCACCAATGAGAAACCAAGGGAGATACCATTTTTGATACTTATTGCATGTCTAATGCAAGAATAATCACCAGATTATGAGAGTCAATGCAATAATCCTGCGAAAATTACTAATTTTCACCCAACGTGGGGCTCGGACCCACGACCCTGAGATTAAGAGTCTCATGCTCTACCGACTACTCTTGTTTTGCAAGGAAAGCCAGATTTATACATGCTTCAGAGGACAGAGTGTCAAATAAAACAAGAGAAAATGAAAATGGAAGTTGTGAGAACTTCATTTTGAGATTGCATAAGAATTCAAATTCCTCTCACGTGCTAAAGAATACCTGAACCCTTTTGATTAAACCACTTTAGTTGTTATAATGAGACCATATTTGAAAGCCATCTGTGATTTTTCTGTTCTTACTCTGCAATGACCTTGGCAATGACAAGTTAAAAATAAAATGTATGCAAATTTTATAATGGAGAACGCGGGCTTCAATCCCACTACCTCTCGCTTGCTAAGCAAGCGCTCTACCATTTGGGCTAATTCCCCTGTGTGTTTAATCTGCATAACATTAAGAAAGTAACCTCACTGCCTTCCACACATTATTTGAAGTCCAATTGCCCATAACAGTGTTCAGTTCACTCCTAACTTAAGCCTTACCTCCACTTATGGGATGTTTTACAGTTCAGGTTGGCCTGTTTACTACTCGAATATGAGTGATATTGCGGTGTGTTCATCTAGACTCATACCCTACCTAATCTTGAAGTTAAATTTCCCACCAATGAGAAACCAAGGGAGAAACCATTTTTGATAGTTATTGCATGTCTAATGCAAGAATAATCACCAGATTATGAGAGTCAATGCAATAATCCAGCAAAAATTACTCATTTTCACCCAACGTGGGGCTCCAACCCACGACCCTGTGATTAAGAGTGTCATGCTCTACCGACTGAGCTAGCCGGGCTCCCACTTCAAGATGGTATGCAAACTAATCATTTTTTATGAAGGAAATCCATTCCTGGACAATTTTTGCGAGTTATTGCATGTCTAATGCAAGATGAAGCTCCATATTATGAGAGTCAATGCAATATTCAGGCAAAAATTACTCGTTTTTGCCCAACGTGGGGCTCGAACCCACAACCCTGAGATTAAGAGTCTCAGGCTCTACCGACTGAGCTAGCCAGGCTCCCTCCTTAAGACAGCATGCAGACCAATCCCTTTTTGTGAAGAAAATCAAATCCTGGATATTCCTCTACTCTTGTTTTGCAAGGAAAGCCAGATTTATACATCTTTCAGAGGATAGAGTGTCAAATAAAACAAGAGAAAATGAAAATGAAAGTTGTGAGAACTTCATTTTGAGATTGCATAAGAATTCAAATTCCTCTCACGTGCTAAAGAATACATGAACCCTTTTGATTAAACCACTTTAGTTGTTATAATGAGACCATATTTGAAAGCCATCTGAGATTTTTCTGTTCTTACTCTGCAATGACCTTGGCAATGACAAGTTAAAAATAAAATGTATGCAAATTTTATAATGGAGAATGCGGGCATCGATCGCGCTACCTCTCACATGTTAAGTGAGCGCTTTACCATTTGAGCTAATTCCCCTGTGTGTTTAATCTTCATAACATTAAAAAAGTAACCTCACTGCCTTCCACACTTTATTTGAAGTCCAATTGCCCATAACAGTGTTCAGTTCACTCCTAACTTATGCCTTACCTCCACTTATGGGATGTTTTACAGTTCAGGTTGGCCTGTTTACTACTCGAATATGAGTGATATTGCGGTGTGTTCATCTAGACTGATACCCTACCTAATCTTGAAGTTAAATTTCCCACCAATGAGAAACCAAGGGAGATACCATTTTTGATACTTATTGCATGTCTAATGCAAGAATAATCACCAGATTATGAGAGTCCAGCAAAAATTACTCATTTTCGCCCAACGTGGGGCTCGAACTAACGACCCTGTGATTAAGAGTGTCATGCTCTACCGACTGAGCTAGACAGGCTCCCACTTCAAGATGGTATGCAGACTAATCATTTTTTATGAAGGAAATCCATTCCTGGACAATTTTTGCGAGTTATTGCATGAAGCTCCATATTATGAGAGTCAATGCAATATTCAGGCAAAAATTACTCGTTTTCGCCCAACATGGGGCTCGAACCCACGACCCTGAGATTAAGAGTCTCATGCTCAACCGCGGGCTCCCTCCTTAAGACAGTATGCAGACCAATCCCTTTTTGTGAAGAAAATCAAACCCTGGATATTCCTCTACTCTTGTTTTGCAAGGAAAGCCAGATTTATACATCCTTCAGAGGATAGAGTGTCAAATAAAACAAGAGAAAATGAAAATGGAAGTTGTGAGAACTTCATTTTGAGATTGCATAAGAATTCAAATTCCTCTCACGTGCTAAAGAATACATGAACCCTTTTGATTAAACCACTTTAGTTGTTATAATGAGACCATATTTGAAAGCCATCTGTGATTTTTCTGTTCTTACTCTGCAATGACCTTGGCAATGACAAGTTAAAAATAAAATGTATGCAAATTTTATAATGGAGAATGCGGGCATCGATCGCGCTACCTCTCACATGCTAAGCGAGCGCTCTACCATTTGAGCTAATTCCCCTGTGTGTTTAATCTTCATAACATTAAAAAAGTAACCTCACTGCCTTCCACACTTTATTTGAAGTCCAATTGCCCATAACAGTGTTCAGTTCACTCCTAACTTATGCCTTACCTCCACTTATGGGATGTTTTACAGTTCAGGTTGGCCTGTTTACTACTCGAATATGAGTGATATTGCGGTGTGTTCATCTAGACTGATACCCTACCTAATCTTGAAGTTAAATTTCCCACCAATGAGAAACCAAGGGAGATACCATTTTTGATACTTATTGCATGTCTAATGCAAGAATAATCACCAGATTATGAGAGTCCAGCAAAAATTACTCTTTTTCGCCCAACGTGGGGCTCGAACCAACGACCCTGTGATTAAGAGTGTCATGCTCTACGGACTGAGCTAGCCGGGCTCCCACTTCAAGATGGTATGCAGACTAATCATTTTTTATGAAGGAAATCCATTCCTGGACAATTTTTGCGAGTTATTGCATGAAGCTCCATATTATGAGAGTCAATGCAATATTCAGGCAAAAATTACTCGTTTTCGCCCAACGTGGGGCTCGAACCCACGACCCTGAGATTAAGAGTCTCATGCTCTACCGTGGGCTCCCTCCTTAAGACAGTATGCAGACCAATCCCTTTTTGTGAAGAAAATCAAATCCTGGATATTCCTCTACTCTTGTTTTGCAAGGAAAGCCAGATTTATACATCCTTCAGAGGATAGAGTGTCAAATAAAACAAGAGAAAATGAAAATGGAAGTTGTGAGAACTTCATTTTGAGATTGCATAAGAATTCAAATTCCTCTCACGTGCTAAAGAATACATGAACCCTTTTGATTAAACCACTTTAGTTGTTATAATGAGACCATATTTGAAAGCCATCTGTGATTTTTCTGATCTTACTCTGCATTGACCTTGGCAATGACAAGTTAAAAATAAAATGTATGCAAATTTTATAATGGAGAATGCGGGCATCAATCCCACTACCTCTCACTTGCTAAGCAAGCGCTCTACCATTTAGGCTAATTCCCCTGTGTGTTTAATCTGCATAACATTAAAAAATTAACCTCACTGCCTTCCACACTTTATTTGAAGTCCAATTGCCCATAACAGTGTTCAGTTCACTCCTAACTTATGCCTTACCTCCACTTATGGGATGTTTTACAGTTCAGGTTGGCCTGTTTACTACTCGAATATGAGTGATATTGCGATGTGTTCATCTAGACTCATACCCTACCTAATCTTGAAGTTAAATTTCCCACCAATGAGAAACCAAGGGAGAAAACATTTTTGATAGTTATTGCATGTCTAATGCAAGAATAATCACCAGATTATGAGAGTCAATGCAATAATCCAGCAAAAATTACTCATTTTTACCCAACGTCGGGCTCGAACCCACGGCCCTGAGATTAAGAGTCTCATGCTCTACCAACTGAGCTAGCCAGGCTCCCTCTTCAAGATGGTATGCAGACTAATCATTTTTTATGAAGGAAATCCATTCCTGGACAATTTTTGGAAGTTATTGCATGTCTAATGCAAGATTAATCTCCATATTATGAGAGTCAATGCAATATTCAGGCAAAAATTACTCTTTTTTGCCCAACGTGGGGCTCAAACTCACGACCCTGAGATTAAGAGTCTCATACAGTACCGACTGAGCTAGCTGGGCTCCCTCCTTAAGACAGTATGCAGACCAATCACTTTTTGTGAAGAAAATCAAATCCTGGATATTCCTCTACTCTTGTTTTGCAAGGAAAGCCAGATTTATACATGCTTCAGAGGACAGAGTGTCAAATAAAATAAGAAAAAATAAAAACAGAAGTTGTGAGAACTTCATTTTGAGATTGCATAAGAATTCAAATTCCTCTCACGTGCTAAAGAATACATGAACCCTTTTGATTAAACCACTTTAGTTGTTATAATGAGACCATATTAGAAAGCCATCTGTGATTTTTCTGATCTTACTCTGCATTGACCTTGGCAATGACAAGTTAAAAATAAAATGTATGCAAATTGTATAATGGAGAATGCGGGCATTAATCCCACTACCTCTCGCTTGCTAAGCGAGCGCTCTACCATTTGAGCTAATTCTCCTGTGTGTTTAATCTGCATAACATTAAAAAAGTAACCTCACTGCCTTCCACACTTTATTTGAAGTCCAATTGCCCATAACAGTGTTCAGTTCACTCCTAACTTATGCCTTACCTCCACTTATGGGATGTTTTACAGTTCAGGTTGGCCTGTTTACTACTCGAATATGAGTGATATTGCGGTGTGTTCATCTAGACTCATACCCTACCTAATCTTGAAGTTAAATTTCCCACCAATGAGAAACCAAGGGAGAAACCATTTTGATAGTTATTGCATGTCTAATGCAAGAATAATCACCAGATTATGAGAGTCAATGCAATAATCCAGCAAAAATTACTCAATTTCACCCAATGTGGGGCTCGAACCCACGACCCTGTGATTAAGAGTGTCATGCTCTACCGACTGAGCTAGCCGGGCTCAAACTTCAAGATGGTATGCAGACTAATCGTTTTTTATGAAGGAAATCCATTCCTGGACAATTATTGCGAGTTATTGCATGTCTAATGCAAGGTGAAGCTCCATATTATGAGAATCAATGCAATATTCAGGCACAAATTACTCGTTTTCGCCCAACGTGGGGCTCGAACCCACGACCCTGAGATTAAGAGTCTCATGCTCTACCGACTGAGCTAGCCGGGCTCCCTCCTTAAGACAGTATGCAGACCAATCACTTTTTGTGAAGAAAATCAAATCCTGGATATTCCTCTACTCTTGTTTTGCAAGGAAAGCCAGATTTATACATGCTTCAGAGGACAGAGTGTCAAATAAAATAAGAAAAAATAAAAACAGAAGTTGTGAGAACTTCATTTTGAGATTGCATAAGAATTCAAATTCCTCTCACGTGCTAAAGAATACCTGAACCCTTTTGATTAAACCACTTTAGTTGTTATAATGAGACCATATTTGAAAGCCATCTGTGATTTTTCTGATCTTACTCTGCATTGACCTTGGCAATGACAAGTTAAAAATAAAATGTATGCAAATTTTATAATGGAGAATGCGGGCATTAATCCCACTACCTCTCGCTTGCTAAGCGAGCGCTCTACCATTTGAGCTACTTCTCCTGTGTGTTTAATCTGCATAACATGAAAAAAGTAACCTGACTGCCTTCCACACTTTATTTGAAGTCCAATTGCCCATAACAGTGTTCAGTTCACTCCTAACTTATGCCTTACCTCCACTTATGGGATGTTTTACAGTTCAGGTTGGCCTGTTTACTACTCGAATATGAGTGATATTGCGGTGTGTTCATCTAGACTCATACCCTACCTAATCTTGAAGTTAAATTTCCCACCAATGAGAAACCAAGGGAGAAACCATTTTGATAGTTATTGCATGTCTAATGCAAGAATAATCACCAGATTATGAGAGTCAATGCAATAATCCAGCAAAAATTACTCATTTTCACCCAATGTGGGGCTCGAACCCACGACCCTGTGATTAAGAGTGTCATGCTCTACCGACTGAGCTAGCCGGGCTCAAACTTCAAGATGGTATGCAGACTAATCGTTTTTTATGAAGGAAATCCATTCCTGGACAATTTTTGCGAGTTATTGCATGTCTAATGCAAGATGAAGCTCCATATTATGAGAGTCAATGCAATATTCAGGCAAAAATTACTCGTTTTCGCCCAACGTGGGGCTCGAACCGACAACCCTGAGATTAAGAGTCTCATGCTCTACCGACTGAGCTAGCCGGGCTCCCTCCTTAAGTCAGTATGCAGACCAATCCCTTTTTGTGAAGAAAATCAAATCCTGGATATTCCTCTACTCTTGTTTTGCAAGGAAAGCCAGATTTATACATCCTTCAGAGAATAGAGTGTCAAATAAAACAAGAGAAAATGAAAATGGAAGTTGTGAGAACTTCGTTTTGAGATTGCATAAGAATTCAAATTCCTCTCACGTGCAAAAGAATACATGAACCCTTTTGATTAAACCACTTTAGTTGTTATAATGAGACCATATTTGAAAGCCATCTGTGATTTTTCTGTTCTTACTCTGCAATGACCTTGGCAATGACAAGTTAAAAATAAAATGTATGCACATTTTATAATGGAGAATGCGGGCATCGATCACGCTACCTCTCACATGCTAAGCGAGCACTCTACCATTTGAGCTAATTCCCCTGTGTATTTAATCTGCATAACATGAAAAAAGTAACCTCACTGCCTTCCACACTTTATTTGAAGTCCAATTGCCCATAACAGTGTTCAGTTCACTCCTAATTTATGCCTTACCTCCACTTATGGGATGTTTTACAGTTCAGGTTGGCCTGTTTACTCCTTGAATATGAGTGATATTGCGGTGTGTTCATCTAGACTCATACCCTAGCTAATCTTGAAGTTAAATTTCCCACCAATGAGAAACCAAGGGAGATACCATTTCTGATAGTTATTGCATGTCTAATGCAAGAATATTCACCAGATTATGAGAGTCAATGCAATAATCCAGCAAAAATTACTCATTTTCGCCCAACGTCGGGCTCAAACCCACGGCCCTGAGATTAAGAGTCTCATGCTCTACCAACTGCGCTAGCCAGGCTCCCTCTTCAAGATGGTATGCAGTCTAATCATTTTTTATGAAGGAAATCCATTCCTGGACAATTTTTGGAAGTTATTGCATGTCTAATGCAAGATTAATCTCCATATTATGAGAGTCAATGCAATAGTCAGGCAAAAATTACTCTTTTTCGCCCAACGTGGGGCTCAAACCCACGACCCTGATATTAAGAGTCTCATTCAGTACCGACTGAGCTAGCCGGGCTCCCTCCTTAAAACAGTATGCAGACCAATCACTTTTTGTGAAGAAAATCAAATCCTGGATATTCCTCTACTCTTGTTTTGCAAGGAAAGCAAGATTTATACATGCTTCAGAGGACAGAGTGTCAAATAAAATAAGAAAATATAAAAACGGAAGTTGTGAGAACATCATTTTGAGATTGCATAAGAATTCAAATTCCTCTCACGTGCTAAAGAATACCTGAACCCTTTTGATTAAACCACTTTAGTTGTTATAATGAGACCATATTTGAAAGCCATCTGTGATTTTTCTGTTCTTACTCTGCAATGACCTTGGCAATGACAAGTTAAAAATAAAATGTATGCAAATTTTATAATGGAGAATGCGGGCATCAATCCCACTACCTCTCGCTTGCTAAGCAAGCACTCTACCATTTGAGCTAATTCCCCTGTGTGTTTAATCTGCATAACATTAAAAAAGTAACCTCACTGCCTTCCACACTTTATTTGAAGTCCAATTGCCCATAACAGTGTTCAGTTCACTCCTAACTTATGCCTTACCTCCACTTATGGGATGTTTTACAGTTCAGGATGGCCTGTTTACTACTCGAATATGAGTGATATTTCGGTGTGTTCATCTAGACTCATACCATACCTAATCTTGAAGTTAAATTTTCCACCAATGAGAAACCAAGGGAGATACCATTTTTGATACTTATTGCATGTCTAATGCAAGAATAATCACCAGATTATGAGAGTCAATGCAATAATCCTGCAAAAATTACTAATTTTCACCCAACGTGGGGCTCGAACCCACGACCCTGAGATTAAGAGTCTCATGCTCTACCGACTGATCTAGCCGGGCTCCCACTTCAAGATGGTATGCAGACTAATCATTTTTTAAGAAGGAAATCCATTCCTGGACAATTTTTGTGAGTTATTGCATGTCTAATGCAAGATGAATCTCCATATTATGAGAGTCAATGCAATATTCAGGCAAAAGTTACTCTTTTTCACCCAACGTGGGGCTCAAACCCACAACCCTGAGATTAAGAGTCTCATGCTCTACCGACTGAGCTAGCCGGGCTCCCTCCTTAAGACAGTATGCAGACCAATCCCTTTTTGTGAAGAAAATCAAATCCTGGATATTCCTCTACTCTTGTTTTGCAAGGAAAGCCAGATTTATACATCCTTCAGAGGATAGAGTGTCAAATAAAACAAGAGAAAATGAAATGGAAGTTGTGAGAACTTCATTTTGAGAATGCATAAGAATTCAAATTCCTCTCACGTGCTAAAGAATACCTGAACCCTTTTGATTAAACCACTTTAGTTGTTATAATGAGACCATATTTGAAAGCCATCTGTGATTTTTCTGATCTTACTCTGCATTGACCTTGGCAATGACAAGTTAAAAATAAAATGTATGCAAATTTTATAATGGAGAATGCGGGAATCGATCCCGCTACCTCTCGCTTGCTAAGCGAGCACTCTACCATTTGAGCTAATTCCCCTGTGTAATTAATCTGCATAACATGAAAAAAGTAACCTCACTGCCTTCCACACTTTATTTGAAGTCCAATTGCCCATAACAGTGTTCAGTTCCCTCCTAATTTATGCCTTACCTCCACTTATGGGATGTTTTACAGTTCAGGTTGGCCTGTTTACTCCTTGAATATGAGTGATATTGCGGTGTGTTCATCTAGACTCATACCCTACCTAATCTTGAAGTTAAATTTCCCACCAATGAGAAACCAAGGGAGATACCATTGTTGATACTTATTGCATGTCTAATGCAAGAAAAATCACCAGATTATGAGAGTCAATGCAATAATCCAGCAACAATTACTCATTTTCACCCAACGTGGGGCTTGAACCCACGACCCTGAGATTAAGAGTCTCATGCTCTACCGACTGAGCTAGCCGGGCTCCAATTTCAAGATGGTATGCAGACTAATCATTTTTTATGAAGGAAATCCATTCCTGGACAATATGTGTGAGTTATTGCATGTCTAATGCAAGATGAATCTCCATATTATGAGAGTCAATGCAATATTCAGGCAAAAATTCCTCTTTTTCGCACAACGTGGGGCTCGAACCCACGACCCTGAGATTAAGAGTCTCATGCTCTACCGACTGAGCTAGCCGGGCTCCCTCCTTAAGACAGTATGCAGACCAATCCCTTTTTGTGAAGAAAATCAAATCCTGGATATTCCTCTACTCTTGTTTTGCAAGGAAAGCCAGATTTATACTTCCTTCAGAGGACAGAGTATCAAATAAAACAAGAGAAAATGAAAATGGAAGTTGTGAGAACTTCATTTTGAGATTGCATAAGAATTCAAATTCCTCTCACGTGCTAAAGAATACCTGAACCCTTTTGATTAAACCACTTTAGTTGTTATAATGAGACCATATTTGAAAGCCATCTGTGATTTTTCTGTTCTTACTCTGCAATGACCTTGGCAATGACAAGTTAAAAATAAAATGTATGCAAATTTTATAATGGAGAATGCGGGCATCGATCCCGCTACCTCTTGCATGCTAAGCGAGCGCTCTACCATTTGAGCTAATTCCCATGTGTGTTTAATCTGCATAACATGAAAAAAGTAACCTTACTGCCTTCCACACTTTATTTGAAGTCCAATTGCCCATAACAGTGTTCAGTTCACTCCTAACATATGCCTTACCTCCTCTTATGGAATGTTTTACAGTTCAGGTTGGCCTGTTTACTCCTTGAATATGAGTGATATTGCGGTGTGTTCATCTAGACTCATACCCTACCTAATCTTGAAGTTAAATTTCCCACCAATGAGAAACCAAGGGAGAAACCATTTTTGATAGTTATTGCATGTCTAATGCAAGAATAATCATCAGATTATGAGAGTCAATGCAATAATCCAGCAAAAATTACTCATTTTCACCCAACGTGGGGTTCGAACCCACGACCCTGTGATTAAGAGTGTCATGCTCTACCGACTGAGCTAGCCGGGCTCCCACTTCAAGATGGTATGCAGACTAATCATTTATTATGAAGAAAATCCATTCCTGGACAATTTTTGCGAGTTATTGCATGTCTAATGCAAGATGAAGCTCCATATTATGAGAGTCAATGCAATATTCAGGCAAAAATTACTGTTTTTTTGCCCAACGTGGGGCTCGAACCCACGACCCTGAGATTAAGAGTCTCATGCTCTACCGACTGAGCTAGCCAGGCTCCCTCCTTAAGACAGTATGCAGACCAATCCCTTTTTGTGAAGAAAATCAAATCCTGGATATTCCTCTACTCTTGTTTTGCAAGGAAAGCCAGATTTATACATCCTTCAGAGGATAGAGTGTCAAATAAAACAAGAGAAAATGAAAATGGAAGTTGTGAGAACTTCATTTTGAGATTGCATAAGAATTCAAATTCCTCTCACGTGCTAAAGAATACATGAACCCTTTTGATTAAACCACTTTAGTTGTTATAATGAGACCATATTTGAAAGCCATCTGTGATTTTTCTGTTCTTACTCTGCAATGACCTTGGCAATGACAAGTTAAAAATAAAATGTATGCAAATTTTATAATGGAGAATGCGGGCATCGATCGCGCTACCTCTCACATGCTAAGCGAGCACTCTACCATTTGAGCTAATTCCCCTGTGTGTTTAATCTGCATAACATTAAAAAAGTAACCTCACTGCCTTCCACACTTTATTTGAAGTCCAATTGCCCATAACAGTGTTCAGTTCACTCCTAACTTATGCCTTACCTCCACTTATGGGATGTTTTACAGTTCAGGTTGGCCTGTTTACTACTCGAATATGAGTGATATTGCGGTGTGTTCATCTAGACTCATACCCTACCTAATCTTGAAGTTAAATTTCCCACCAATGAGAAACCAAGGGAGATACCATTTTTGATACTTATTGCATGTCTAATGCAAGAATAATCACCAGATTATGAGAGTCAATGCAATAATCCTGCAAAAATTACTCATTTTCACCCAACGTGGGGCTTGAACCCACGACCCTGAGATTAAGAGTCTCATGCTCTACCGACTGAGCTAGCCGGGCTCCAATTTCAAGATGGTATGCAGACTAATCATTTTTTATGAAGGAAATCCATTCCTGGACAATTTGTGTGAGTTATTGCATGTCTAATGCAGGATGAATCTCCATATTATGAGAGTCAATGCAATATTCAGGCAAAAACTTACTCTTTTTCGCCCAACGTGGGGCTCGAACCCACGACCCTAAGATTAAGAGTCTCATGCTCTACTGACTGAGCTAGCCGGGCTCCCTCCTTAAGACAGTATGCAGACCAATCCCTTTTTGTGAAGAAAATCAAATCCTGGATATTCCTCTACTCTTGTTTTGCAAGGAAAGCCAGATTTATACATCCTTCAGAGGACAGAGTGTCAAATAAAACAAGAGAAAATGAAAATGGAAGTTGTGAGAACTTCATTTTGAGATTGCATAAGAATTCAAATTCCTCTCACGTGCTAAAGAATACCTGAACCCTTTTGATTAAACCACTTTAGTTGTTATTATGAGACCATATTTGAAAGCCATCTGTGATTTTTCTGTTCTTACTCTGCAATGACCTTGGCAATGACAAGTTAAAAATAAAATGTATGCAAATTTTATAATGGAGAATGCGGACATCGATCCCGCTACCTCTCGCATGCTAAGCGAGCACTCTACCATTTGAGCTAATTTCCATGTGTGTTTAATCTGCATAACATGAAAAAAGTAACCTTACTGCCTTCCACACTTTATTTGAAGTCCAATTGCCCATAACAGTGTTCAGTTCACTCCTAACTTATGCCTTACCTCCTCTTATGGGATGTTTTACAGTTCAGGTTGGCCTGTTTACTCCTTGAATATGAGTGATATTGAGGTGTGTTCATCTAGACTCATACCCTACCTAATCTTGAAGTTAAATTTCCCACCAATGAGAAACCAAGGGAGAAACCATTTTTGATAGTTATTTCATGTCTAATGCAAGAATAATCATCAGATTATGAGAGTCAATGCAATAATCCAGCAAAAATTACTCATTTTCACCCAACATGGGGCTCGAACCCACGACCCTGTGATTAAGAGTGCCATGCTCTACCGACTGAGCTAGCCGGGCTCCCACTTCAAGATGGTATGCAGACTAATCATTTTTTATGAAGGAAATCCATTCCTGGACAATTTTTGCGAGTTATTGCATGTCTAATGCAAGATGAAGCTCCATATTATGAGAGTCAATGCAATATTCAGGCAAAAATTACTCGTTTTTGCCCAACGTGGGGCTCGAACCCACGACCCTGAGATTAAGAGACTCATGCTCTACCGACTGAGCTAGCCAGGCTCCCTCCTTAAAACATTATGCAGACCAATCCCTTTTTGTGAAGAAAATCAAATCCTGGATATTCCTCTACTCTTGTTTTGCAAGGAAAGCCAGATTTATACATCCTTCAGAGGACAGAGTGTCAAAAAAAATAAGAGAAAATGAAAATGGAAGTTGTGAGAACTTCATTTTGAGATTGCATAAGAATTCAAATTCCTCTCACGTGCTAAAGAATACATGAACCCTTTTGATTAAACCACTTTAGTTGTTATAATGAGACCATATTTGAAAGCCATCTGTGATTTTTCTGTTCTTACTCTGCAATGACCTTGGCAATGACAAGTTAAAAATAAAATGTATGCAAATTTTATAATGGAGAATGCGGGCATCGATCCCGCTACCTCTCGCATGCTAAGCGAGCGCTCTACCATTTGAGCTAATTCCCCTGTGTATTTAATCTGCATAACATGAAAAATGTAACCTTACTGCCTTCCACACTTTATTTGAAGTCCAATTGCCCATAACAGTGTTCAGTTCACTCCTAACTTATGCCTTACCTCCACTTATGGGATGTTTTACAGTTCAGGTTGGCCTGTTTACTCCTTGAATATGAGTGATATTGCGGTGTGTTCATCTAGACTCATACCCTACCTAATCTTGAAGTTAAATTTCCCACCAATGAGAAACCAAGGGAGATACCATTTTTGATACTTATTGCATGTCTAATGCAAGAAAAATCACCAGATTATGAGAGTCAATGCAATAATCCAGCAAAAATTACTCATTTTCGCCCAACGTGGGGCTCGAACCCACGGCCCTGAGATTAAGAGTGTCATGCTCTACCAACTGAGCTAGCCAGGCTCCCTCTTCAAGATGGTATGCAGACTAATCATTTTTTATGAAGGAAATCCATTCCTGGACAATTTTTGGGAGTTATTGCATGTCTAATGCAAGATTAATCTCCATAATATGAGAGTCAATGCAATATTCAGGCAAAAATTACTCTTTTTTGCCCAACGTGGGGCTCGAACCCACGACCCTGAGATTAAGAGTCTCATGCTCTACCGACTGAGCTAGCCAGGCTCCCTCCTTAAGACAGTATGCAGACCAATCCCTTTTTGTGAAGAAAATCAAATCCTGGATATTCCTCTACTCTTGTTTTGCAAGGAAAGCCAGATTTATACATCCTTCAGAGGATAGAGTGTCAAATAAAACAAGAGAAAATGAAAATGGAAGTTGTGAGAACTTCATTTTGAGATTGCATAAGAATTCAAATTCCTCTCACGTGCTAAAGAATACATGAACCCTTTTGATTAAACCACTTCAGTTGTTATAATGAGACCATATTTGAAAGCCATCTGTGATTTTTCTGTTCTTACTCTGCAATGACCTTGGCAATGACAAGTTAAAAATAAAATGTATGCAAATTTTATAATGGAGAATGCGGGCATCGATCGCGCTACCTCTCACATGCTAAGCGAGCACTCTACCATTTGAGCTAATTCACCTGTGTATTTAATCTGCATAACATGAAAAAAGTAACCTCACTGCCTTCCACACTTTATTTGAAGTCCAATTGCCCATAACAGTGTTCAGTTCACTCCTAACTTATGCCTTACCTCCACTTATGGGATGTTTTACAGTTCAGGTTGGCCTGTTTACTCCTTGAATATGAGTGATATTGCGGTGTGTTCATCTAGACTCATACCCTACCTAATCTTGAAGTTAAATTTCCCACCAATGAGAAACCAAGGGAGATACCATTTTTGATACTTATTGCATGTCTAATGCAAGAATAATCACCAGATTATGAGAGTCCAGCAAAAATGACTCATTTTCGCCCAACGTGGGGCTCGAACCCACGACCCTGTGATTAAGATTGTCATGCTCTACCGACTGAGCTAGCCGGGCTCCCACTTCAGGATGGTATGCAGACTAATCATTTTTTATGAAGGAAATCCATTCCTGGACAATTTTTGCGAGTTATTGCATGTCTAATGCAAGATGAAGCTCCATATTATGAGAGTCAATGCAATATTCAGGCAAAAATTACTCGTTTTCGCCCAACGTGGGGCTCGAACCCACGACCCTGAGATTAAGAGTCTCATGCTCTACCGACTGAGCTAGCTGGGCTCCCTCCTTAAGACAGTATGCAGACCAATCCCTTTTTGTGAAGAAAATCAAATCCTGGATATTCCTCTACTCTTGTTTTGCAAGGAAAGCCAGATTTATACATCCTTCAGAGGATAGAGTGTCAAATAAAACAAGAGAAAATGAAAATGGAAGTTGTGAGAACTTCATTTTGAGATTGCACAAGAATTCAAATTCCTCTCACGTGCTAAAGAATACATGAACCCTTTTGATTAAACCACTTCAGTTGTTATAATGAGACCATATTTGAAAGCCATCTGTGATTTTTCTGATCTTACTCTGCATTGACCTTGGCAATGACAAGTTAAAAATAAAATGTATGCAAATTTTATAATGGAGAATGCGGGCATCGATCCCGCTACCTCTCGCATGCTAAGCGAGGGTTCTACCATTTGAGCTAAGTCCCCTGTGTGTTTAATCTGCATAACATGCAAAAAGTAACCTCACTGCCTTCCACACTTTATTTGAAGTCCAATTGCCCATAACAGTGTTCAGTTCACTCCTAATTTATGCCTTACCTCCACTTGTGGGATGTTTTACAGTTCAGGTTGGCCTGTTTACTCCTTGAATATGAGTGATATTGCGGTGTGTTCATCTAGACTCATACCCTACCTAATCTTGAAGTTAAATTTCCCACCAATGAGAAACCAAGGGAGATACCATTTTTGATACTTATTGCATGTCTAATGCAAGAAAAATCACCAGATTATGAGAGTCAATGCAATAATCCAGCAAAAATTACTAATTTTTGCCCAACGTGGGCCTCGAACCCACGGCCCTGAGATTAAGAGTCTCATGCTCTACCAACTGAGCTAGCCAGGCTCCCTCTTCAAGATGGTATGCAGACTAATCATTTCTTATGAAGGAAATCCATTCCTGGACAATTTTTGGGAGTTATTGCATGTCTAATGCAAGATTAATCTCCATAATATGAGAGTCAATGCAATATTCAGGCAAAAATTACTCTTTTTAGCCAAACGTGGGGCTCGAACCCACGACCCTGAGATTAAGAGTCTCATGCAGTACCGACTGAGCTAGCTGGGCTCCCTCCTTAAGACAGTATGCAGACCAATCACTTTTTGTGAAGAAAATCAGATCCTGGATATTCCTCTACTCTTGTTTTGCAAGGAAAGCCAGATTTATACATGCTTCAGAGGACAGAGTGTCAAATAAAATAAGAAAAAATAAAAACGGAAGTTGTGAGAACATCATTTTGAGATTGCATGAGAATTCAAATTCCTCTCACGTGCTAAAGAATACCTGAACCCTTTTGATTAAACCACTTTAGTTGTTATAATGAGACCATATTTGAAAGCCGTCTGTGATTTTTCTGTTCTTACTCTGCAATGACCTTGGCAATGACAAGTTAAAAATAAAATGTATGCAAATTTTATAATGGAGAATGCGGGCATCGATCGCGCTACCTCTCACATGTTAAGCGAGCACTCTACCATTTGAGCTAATTCCCCTGTGTATTTAATCTGCATAACATGAAAAAAGTAACCTCACTGCCTTCCACACTTTATTTGAAGTCCAATTGCACATAACAGTGTTCAGTTCACTCCTAACTTATGCCTTACCTCCACTTATGGGATGTTTTACAGTTCAGGTTGGCCTGTTTACTACTCGAATATGAGTGATATTGCGGTGTGTTCATCTAGACTCATACCCTACCTAATCTTGAAGTTAAATTTCCCACCAATGAGAAACCAAGGGAGATACCATTTTTGATACTTATTGCATGTCTAATGCAAGAATAATCACCAGATTATGAGAGTCCAGCAAAAATTACTCATTTTCGCCCAACGTGGGGCTCGAACCCACGACCCTGTGATTAAGAGTGTCATGCTCTACCGACTGAGCTAGCCGGGCTCCCACTTCAAGATGGTATGCAGACTAATCATTTTTTATGAAGGAAATCCATTCCTGGACAATTTTTGCGAGTTATTGCATGTCTAATGCAAGATGAAGCTCCATATTATGAGAGTCAATGCAATATTCAGGCAAAAATTACTTGTTTTCGCCCAATGTGGGGCTTGAACCCACGACCCTGAGATTAAGAGTCTCATGCTCTACCGACTGAGCTAGATGGTCTCCCTCCTTAAGACAGTATGCAGACCAATCCCTTTTTGTGAAGAAAATCAAATCCTGGATATTCCTCTACTCTTGTTTTGCAAGGAAAGCCAGATTTATACATCCTTCAGAGGATAGAGTGTCAAATAAAACAAGAGAAAATGAAAATGGAAGTTGTGAGAACTTCATTTTGAGATTGCATAAGAATTCAAATTCCTCTCACGTGCTAAAGAATACATGAACCCTTTTGATTAAACCACTTCAGTTGTTATAATGAGACCATATTTGAAAGCCATCTGTGATTTTTCTGATCTTACTCTGCATTGACCTTGGCAATGACAAGTTAAAAATAAAATGTATGCAAATTTTATAATGGAGAATGCGGGCATCGATCCCGCCACCTCTCGCATGCTAAGCGAGGGTTCTACCATTTGAGCTAATTCCCCTGTGTGTTTAATCTGCATAACATGAAAAAAGTAACCTTACTGCCTTCCACACTTTATTTGAAGTCCAATTGCCCATAACAGTGTTCAGTTCACTCCTAATTTATGCCTTACCTCCACTTATGGGATGTTTTACAGTTCAGGTTGGCCTGTTTACTCCTTGAATATGAGTGATATTGCGGTTTGTTCATCTAGACTCATACCCTACCTAATCTTGAAGTTAAATTTCCCACCAATGAGAAACCAAGGGAGATACCATTTTTGATACTTATTGCATGTCTAATGCAAGAAAAATCACCAGATTATGAGAGTCAATGCAATAATCCAGCAAAAATTACTCATTTTCGCCCAACGTGGGGCTCGAACCCACGGCCCTGAGATTAAGAGTCTCATGCTCTACCAAATGAGCTAGCCAGGCTCCCTCTTCAAGATGTTATGCAGACTAATCATTTTTTATGAAGGAAATCCATTCCTGGACAATTTTTGGGAGTTATTGCATGTCTAATGCAAGATTAATCTCCATAATATGAGAGTCAATGCAATATTCAGGCAAAAATTACTCTTTTTTGCCCAACGTGGGGCTCGAACCCACGACCCTGAGATTAAGAGTCTCATGCAGTACCGACTGAGCTAGCTGGGCTCCCTCCTTAAGACAGTATGCAGACCAATCACTTTTTGTGAAGAAAATCAGATCCTGGATATTCCTCTACTCTTGTTTTGCAAGGAAAGCCAGATTTATACATGCTTCAGAGGACAGAGTTTCAAATAAAATAAGAAAAAATAAAAACGGAAGTTGTGAGAACATCATTTTGAGATTGCATAAGAATTCAAATTCCTCTCACGTGCTAAAGAATACCTGAACCCTTTTGATTAAACCACTTTAGTTGTTATAATGAGACCATATTTGAAAGCCATCTGTGATTTTTCTGTTCTTACTCTGCAATGACCTTGGCAATGACAAGTTAAAAATAAAATGTATGCAAATTTTATAATGGAGAATGCAGGCATCGATCCCGCTACCTCTCGCATGCTAAGCGATCGCTCTACCATTTGAGCTAACTCCCCTGTGTGTTTAATCTGCATAACATGAAAAAAGTAACCTTACTGCCTTCCACACTTTATTTGAAGTCCAATTGCCCATAACAGTGTTCAGTTCACTCCTAACTTATGCCTTACCTCCACTTATGGGATGTTTTACAGTTCAGGTTGGCCTGTTTACTACTCGAATATGAGTGATATTGCGGTGTGTTCATCTAGACTTATACCCTACCTAATCTTGAAGTTAAATTTCCCACCAATGAGAAACCAAGGGAGATACCATTTTTGATACTTATTGCATGTCTAATGCAAGAATAATCACCAGATTATGAGAGTCAATGTAATAATCCTGCAAAAATTACTCATTTTCACCCAACGTGGGGCTTGAACCCACAACCCTGAGATTAAGCGTCTCATGCTCTACCGACTGAGCTAGCCGGGCTCCCATTTCAAGATGGTATGCATACTAATCATTTTTTATGAAGGAAATCCATTCCTGGACAATTTTTGTGAGTTATTGCATGTCTAATGCAAGATGAATCTCCATATTATGAGAGTCAATGCAATATTCAGGCAAAAATTACTCTTTTTTGCCCAACGTGGGGCTCGAACCCACGACCGTGAGATTAAGAGTCTCATGCTCTACCGACTGCGCTAGCCGGGCTCCCTCCTTAAGACAGTATGCAGACCAATCCCTTTTTGTGAAGAAAATCAAATCCTGGATATTCCTCTACTCTTGTTTTGCAAGGAAATCCAGATTTATACATCCTTCAGAGGACAGAGAGTCAAATAAAACAAGAGAAAATGAAAATGGAAGTTGTGAGAACTTCATTTTGAGATTGCATAAGAATTCAAATTCCTCTCACGTGCTAAAGAATACCTGAACCCTTTTGATTAAACCACTTTAGTTGTTATAATGAGACCATATTTGAAAGCCATCTGTGATTTTTCTGTTCTTACTCTGCAATGACCTTGGCAATGACAAGTTAAAAATAAAATGTATGCAAATTTTATAATGGAGAATGCGGGCATGAATCCCACTACCTCTCGCTTGCTAAGCGAGCGCTCTACCATTTGAGCTAATTCCCCTGTGTGTTTAATCTGCATAACATTAAAAAAGTAACCTCACTGCCTTCCACACTTTATTTGAAGTCCAATTGCCCATAACAGTGTTCAGTTCACTCCTAACTTATGCCTTACCTCCTCTTATGGGATGTTTTACAGTTCAGGTTGGCCTGTTTACTCCTTGAATATGAGTGATATTGCGGTGTGTTCATCTAGACTCATACCCTACCTAATCTTGAAGTTAAATTTCCCACCAATGAGAAACCAAGGGAGAAACCATTTTTGATAGTTATTGCATGTCTAATGCAAGAATAATCATCAGATTATGAGAGTCAATGCAATAATCCAGCAAAAATTACTCATTTTCACCCAACGTGGGGCTCGAACCCACGACCCTGTGATTAAGAGTGTCATGCTCTACCGACTGAGCTAGCCGGGCTCCCACTTCAAGATGGTATGCAGACTAATCATTTTTTATGAAGAAAATCCATTCCTGGACAATTTTTGCGAGTTATTGCATGTCTAATGCAAGATGAAGCTCCATATTATGAGAGTCAATGCAATATTCGGGCAAAAATTACTTGTTTTCGCCCAATGTGGGGCTTGAACCCACGACCCTGAGATTAAGAGTCTCATGCTCTACCGACTGAGCTAGATGGTCTCCCTCCTTAAGACAGTATGCAGACCAATCCCTTTTTGTGAAGAAAATCAAATCCTGGATATTCCTCTACTCTTGTTTTGCAAGGAAAGCCAGATTTATACATCCTTCAGAGGATAGAGTGTCAAATAAAACAAGAGAAAATGAAAATGGAAGTTGTGAGAACTTCATTTTGAGATTGCATAAGAATTCAAATTCCTCTCACGTGCTAAAGAATACATGAACCCTTTTGATTAAACCACTTCAGTTGTTATAATGAGACCATATTTGAAAGCCATCTGTGATTTTTCTGATCTTACTCTGCATTGACCTTGGCAATGACAAGTTAAAAATAAAATGTATGCAAATTTTATAATGGAGAATGCGGGCATCGATCCCGCCACCTCTCGCATGCTAAGCGAGGGTTCTACCATTTGAGCTAATTCCCCTGTGTGTTTAATCTGCATAACATGAAAAAAGTAACCTTACTGCCTTCCACACTTTATTTGAAGTCCAATTGCCCATAACAGTGTTCAGTTCACTCCTAATTTATGCCTTACCTCCACTTATGGGATGTTTTACAGTTCAGGTTGGCCTGTTTACTCCTTGAATATGAGTGATATTGCGGTTTGTTCATCTAGACTCATACCCTACCTTATCTTGAAGTTAAATTTCCCACCAATGAGAAACCAAGGGAGATACCATTTTTGATACTTATTGCATGTCTAATGCAAGAAAAATCACCAGATTATGAGAGTCAATGCAATAATCCAGCAAAAATTACTCATTTTCGCCCAACGTGGGGCTCGAACCCACGGCCCTGAGATTAAGAGTCTCATGCTCTACCAAATGAGCTAGCCAGGCTCCCTCTTCAAGATGTTATGCAGACTAATCATTTTTTATGAAGGAAATCCATTCCTGGACAATTTTTGGGAGTTATTGCATGTCTAATGCAAGATTAATCTCCATAATATGAGAGTCAATGCAATATTCAGGCAAAAATTACTCTTTTTTGCCCAACGTGGGGCTCGAACCCACGACCCTGAGATTAAGAGTCTCATGCAGTACCGACTGAGCTAGCTGGGCTCCCTCCTTAAGACAGTATGCAGACCAATCACTTTTTGTGAAGAAAATCAGATCCTGGATATTCCTCTACTCTTGTTTTGCAAGGAAAGCCAGATTTATACATGCTTCAGAGGACAGAGTTTCAAATAAAATAAGAAAAAATAAAAACGGAAGTTGTGAGAACATCATTTTGAGATTGCATAAGAATTCAAATTCCTCTCACGTGCTAAAGAATACCTGAACCCTTTTGATTAAACCACTTTAGTTGTTATAATGAGACCATATTTGAAAGCCATCTGTGATTTTTCTGTTCTTACTCTGCAATGACCTTGGCAATGACAAGTTAAAAATAAAATGTATGCAAATTTTATAATGGAGAATGCAGGCATCGATCCCGCTACCTCTCGCATGCTAAGCGATCGCTCTACCATTTGAGCTAACTCCCCTGTGTGTTTAATCTGCATAACATGAAAAAAGTAACCTTACTGCCTTCCACACTTTATTTGAAGTCCAATTGCCCATAACAGTGTTCAGTTCACTCCTAACTTATGCCTTACCTCCACTTATGGGATGTTTTACAGTTCAGGTTGGCCTGTTTACTACTCGAATATGAGTGATATTGCGGTGTGTTCATCTAGACTTATACCCTACCTAATCTTGAAGTTAAATTTCCCACCAATGAGAAACCAAGGGAGATACCATTTTTGATACTTATTGCATGTCTAATGCAAGAATAATCACCAGATTATGAGAGTCAATGTAATAATCCTGCAAAAATTACTCATTTTCACCCAACGTGGGGCTTGAACCCACAACCCTGAGATTAAGCGTCTCATGCTCTACCGACTGAGCTAGCCGGGCTCCCATTTCAAGATGGTATGCATACTAATCATTTTTTATGAAGGAAATCCATTCCTGGACAATTTTTGTGAGTTATTGCATGTCTAATGCAAGATGAATCTCCATATTATGAGAGTCAATGCAATATTCAGGCAAAAATTACTCTTTTTTGCCCAACGTGGGGCTCGAACCCACGACCGTGAGATTAAGAGTCTCATGCTCTACCGACTGAGCTAGCCGGGCTCCCTCCTTAAGACAGTATGCAGACCAATCCCTTTTTGTGAAGAAAATCAAATCCTGGATATTCCTCTACTCTTGTTTTGCAAGGAAATCCAGATTTATACATCCTTCAGAGGACAGAGAGTCAAATAAAACAAGAGAAAATGAAAATGGAAGTTGTGAGAACTTCATTTTGAGATTGCATAAGAATTCAAATTCCTCTCACGTGCTAAAGAATACCTGAACCCTTTTGATTAAACCACTTTAGTTGTTATAATGAGACCATATTTGAAAGCCATCTGTGATTTTTCTGTTCTTACTCTGCAATGACCTTGGCAATGACAAGTTAAAAATAAAATGTATGCAAATTTTATAATGGAGAATGCGGGCATGAATCCCACTACCTCTCGCTTGCTAAGCGAGCGCTCTACCATTTGAGCTAATTCCCCTGTGTGTTTAATCTGCATAACATGAAAAAAGTAACCTCACTGCCTTCCACACTTTATTTGAAGTCCAATTGCCCATAACAGTGTTCAGTTCACTCCTAACTTATGCCTTACCTCCTCTTATGGGATGTTTTACAGTTCAGGTTGGCCTGTTTACTCCTTGAATATGAGTGATATTGCGGTGTGTTCATCTAGACTCATACCCTACCTAATCTTGAAGTTAAATTTCCCACCAATGAGAAACCAAGGGAGAAACCATTTTTGATAGTTATTGCATGTCTAATGCAAGAATAATCATCAGATTATGAGAGTCAATGCAATAATCCAGCAAAAATTACTCATTTTCACCCAACGTGGGGCTCGAACCCACGACCCTGTGATTAAGAGTGTCATGCTCTACCGACTGAGCTAGCCGGGCTCCCACTTCAAGATGGTATGCAGACTAATCATTTTTTATGAAGAAAATCCATTCCTGGACAATTTTTGCGAGTTATTGCATGTCTAATGCAAGATGAAGCTCCATATTATGAGAGTCAATGCAATATTCAGGCAAAAATTACTTGTTTTTGCCCAACGTGGGGCTCGAACCCACGACCCTGAGATTAAGAGTCTCATGCTCTACCGACTGAGCTAGCCAGGCTCCCTCCTTAAGACAGTATGCAGACCAATCCCTTTTTGTGAAGAAAATCAAATCCTGGATATTCCTCTACTCTTGTTTTGCAAGGAAAGCCAGATTTATACATCCTTCAGAGGATAGAGTGTCAAATAAAACAAGAGAAAATGAAAATGGAAGTTGTGAGAACTTCATTTTGAGATTGCATAAGAATTCAAATTCCTCTCACGTGCTAAAGAATACATGAACCCTTTTGATTAAACCACTTTAGTTGTTATAATGAGACCATATTTGAAAGCCATCTGTGATTTTTCTGTTCTTACTCTGCAATGACCATGGCAATGACAAGTTAAAAATAAAATGTATGCAAATTTTATAATGGAGAATGCGGGCATCGATCGCGCTACCTCTCACATGCTAAGCGAGCACTCTACCATTTGAGCTAATTCCCCTGTGTGTTTAATCTGCATAACATTAAAAAAGTAACCTCACTGCCTTCCACACTTTATTTGAAGTCCAATTGCCCATAACAGTGTTCAGTTCACTCCTAACTTATGCCTTACCTCCACTTATGGGATGTTTTACAGTTCAGGTTGGCCTGTTTACTACTCGAATATGAGTGATATTGCGGTGTGTTCATCTAGACTCATACCCTACCTAATCTTGAAGTTAAATTTCCCACCAATGAGAAACCAAGGGAGATACCATTTTTGATACTTATTGCATGTCTAATGCAAGAATAATCACCAGATTATGAGAGTCAATGCAATAATCCTGCAAAAATTACTCATTTTCACCCAACGTGGGGCTTGAACCCACGACCCTGAGATTAAGAGTCTCATGCTCTACCGACTGAGCTAGCCGGGCTCCAATTTCAAGATGGTATGCAGACTAATCATTTTTTATGAAGGAAATCCATTCCTGGACAATTTGTGTGAGTTATTGCATGTCTAATGCAGGATGAATCTCCATATTATGAGAGTCAATGCAATATTCAGGCAAAAACTTACTCTTTTTCGCCCAACGTTGGGCTCGAACCCACGACCCTGAGATTAAGAGTCTCATGCTCTACTGACTGAGCTAGCCGGGCTCCCTCCTTAAAACAGTATGCAGACCAATCCCTTTTTGTGAAGAAAATCAAATCCTGGATATTCCTCTACTCTTGTTTTGCAAGGAAAGCCAGATTTATACATCCTTCAGAGGACAGAGTGTCAAATAAAACAAGAGAAAATGAAAATGGAAGTTGTGAGAACTTCATTTTGAGATTGCATCTCTGATGTCTTCCAGTGGCTTAACAACAACCATCTAAGATGCAATAGTGCCAAGACCGAAATCATACTGCTGAGCAAAGATATATACTTCTGCCCGAAGGATTGGTGGCCCTCAGGCTCTGAGGCCCCACCTAGCGCTGTACACTCGGCACGGAACCTGGGCGTGCAATTCGATTCGTCCCTCTCCTTCGATGACCACGTCAGGATCACTGCTGGCCGCTGTTTTGGACTCATCAAGTCTTTGAAAAAATTCTTTGACTTCCTCACCATTGCAGCCCGAAAATCAGTCGCGGTAGCTCTAATACTCTCCCGACTTGATTATTGTAATGGTTTAATGGCGGGAGTAAAAAAGTCCACCCTTAAAAAGCTGCAGAGCGTCCAACATGCAGCCGCCAGATTGGTGTTGGGACTTCCTAGAAGGTCATCAGCTTCAACGGCGTTGAACACTCTCCATTGGCTACCGTTACACAAAAGGATTCTTTTTAAACTTCTCCTTACTGTTTTTAAAACTATGAAAAACTCAAAGCCCCACTACTTTGCAAAGCGTTTTACACGCTACAACCCCTCGCGAGTTCTGAGATCATCAGGCACAAATCTCATCACCATTCCAAGATTCAAATTCAAAACCAGGGGCGGGAGGACCTTTACCGTCCTCGCAGCTAGGGCATGGAACAATCTTCCTGTCAATCTCAGATTAACCGACAAGGAGAACACCTTCAGAAAACTCCTAAAGACCTGGGTCTACCAACAATCAGATACCTCTGTATTGGCAGCCATCTAGTTCTAGTCTCCTCACCACACTCCATCTCTTTTGTTCCCGCTGCTTGCTAACTTAGCGCCAAGATGCTCCTTCTGGAGCGTATGTCTGCGCTCTACAAATACCCAAAAATATCAAATATCAAATATCATAAGAATTCAAATTCCTCTCACGTGCTAAAGAATACCTGAACCCTCTTGATTAAACCACTTTAGTTGTTATAATGAGACCATATTTGAAAGCCATCTGTGATTTTTCTGTTCTTACTCTGCAATGACCTTGGCAATGACAAGTTAAAAATAAAATGTATGCAAATTTTATAATGGAGAATGCGGGCATCGATCCCGCTACCTCTCGCATGCTAAGCGAGCACTCTACCATTTGAGCTAATTTCCATGTGTGTTTAATCTGCATAACATGAAAAAAGTAACCTTACTGCCTTCCACACTTTATTTGAAGTCCAATTGCCCATAACAGTGTTCAGTTCACTCCTAACTTATGCCTTACCTCCTCTTATGGGATGTTTTACAGTTCAGGTTGGCCTGTTTACTCCTTGAATATGAGTGATATTGCGGTGTGTTCATCTAGACTCATACCCTACCTAATCTTGAAGTTAAATTTCCCACCAATGAGAAACCAAGGGAGAAACCATTTTTGATAGTTATTTTATGTCTAATGCAAGAATAATCATCAGATTATGAGAGTCAATGCAATAATCCAGCAAAAATTACTCATTTTCACCCAACGTGGGGCTCGAACCCACGACCTGTGATTAAGAGTGCCATGCTCTACCGACTGAGCTAGCCAGGCTCCCACTTCAAGATGGTATGCAGACTAATCATTTTTTATGAAGGAAATCCATTCCTGGACAATTTTTGCGAGTTATTGCATGTCTAATGCAAGATGAAGCTCCATATTATGAGAGTCAATGCAATATTCAGGCAAAAATTACTCGTTTTTGCCCAACGTGGGGCTCGAACCCACGACCCTGAGATTAAGAGTCTCATGCTCTACCGACTGAGCTAGCCAGGCTCCCTCCTTAAAACAGTATGCAGACCAATCCCTTTTTGTGAAGAAAATCAAATCCTGGATATTCCTCTACTCTTGTTTTGCAAGGAAAGCCAGATTTATACATCCTTCAGAGGATAGAGTGTCAAATAAAACAAGAGAAAATGAAAATGGAAGTTGTGAGAACTTCATTTTAAGATTGCATAAGAATTCAAATTCCTCTCACGTGCTAAAGAATACATGAACCCTTTTGATTAAACCACTTTAGTTGTTATAATGAGACCATATTTGAAAGCCATCTGTGATTTTTCTGTTCTTACTCTGCAATGACCTTGGCAATGACAAGTTAAAAATAAAATGTATGCAAATTTTATAATGGAGAATGCGGGCATCGATCGCGCTACCTCTCACATGCTAAGCGAGCACTCTACCATTTGAGCTAATTCCCCTGTGTATTTAATCTGCATAACATGAAAAAAGTAACCTCACTGCCTTCCACACTTTATTTGAAGTCCAATTGCCCATAACAGTGTTCAGTTCACTCCTAACTTATGCCATACCTCCACTTATGGGATGTTTTACAGTTCAGGTTGGCCTGTTTACTCCTTGAATATGAGTGATATTGCGGTGTGTTCATCTAGACACATACCCTACCTAATCTTGAAGTTAAATTTCCCACCAATGAGAAACCAAGGGAGATACCATTTTTGATACTTATTGCATGTCTAATGCAAGAATAATCACCAGATTATGAGAGTCCAGCAAAAATTACTCATTTTCGCCCAACGTGGGGCTCGAACCCACGACCCTGTGATTAAGAGTCTCATGCTCTACCGACTGAGCTAGCCGGGCTCCCACTTCAAGATGGTATGCAGACTAATCATTTTTTATGAAGGAAATCCATTCCGGGACAATTTTTGCGAGTTATTGCATGTCTAATGCAAGATGAAGCTCCATATTATGAGAGTCAATGCAATATTCAGGCAAAAATTACTTGTTTTTGCCCAACGTGGGGCTCGAACCCACTACCCTGAGATTAAGAGTCTCATGCTCTACCGACTGAGCTAGCTGGGGTCCCTCTTTAAGACAGTATGCAGACCAAACCCTTTTTGTGAAGAAAATCAAATCCTGGATATTCCTCTACTCTTGTTTTGCAAGGAAAGCCAGATTTATACATCCTTCAGAGGATAGAGTGTCAAATAAAACAAGAGAAAATGAAAATGGAAGTTGTGAGAACTTCATTTTGAGATTGCATAAGAATTCAAATTCCTCTCACGTGCTAAAGAATACATGAACCCTTTTGATTAAACCACTTCAGTTGTTATAATGAGACCATATTTGAAAGCCATCTGTGATTTTTCTGTTCTTACTCTGCAATGACCTTGGCAATGACAAGTTAAAAATAAAATGTATGCAAATTTTAGAATGGAGAATGCGGGCATCGATCGCGCTACCTCTCACATGCTAAGCGAGCACTCTACCATTTGAGCTAATTCACCTGTGTATTTAATCTGCATAACATGAAAAAAGTAACCTCACTGCCTTCCACACTTTATTTGAAGTCCAATTGCCCATAACAGTGTTCAGTTCACTCCTAACTTATGCCTTACCTCCACTTATGGGATGTTTTACAGTTCAGGTTGGCCTGTTTACTCCTTGAATATGAGTGATATTGCGCTGTGTTCATCTAGACTCATACCCTAGCTAATCTTGAAGTTAAATTTCCCACCAATGAGAAACCAAGGGAGATACCATTTTTGATACTTATTGCATGTCTAATGCAAGAAAAATCACCAGATTATGAGAGTCAATGCAATAATCCAGCAAAAATTACTCATTTTTGCCCAATAAGGGGCTCGAACCCACGGCCCTGAGATTAAGAGTCTCATGCTCTACCGACTGAGCTAGCCGGGCTCCCTCTTCAAGATGGTATGCAGACTAATCATTTTTTATGAAGGAAATCCATTCCAGGACAATTTTTGGGAGTTATTGCATGTCTAATGCAAGATTAATCTCCATAATATGAGAGTCAATGCAATATTCAGGCAAAAATTACTCTTTTTAGCCAAACGTGGGGCTCGAACCCACGACCCTGAGATTAAGAGTCTCATGCAGTACCGACTGAGCTAGCTGGGCTCCCTCCTTAAGACAGTATGCAGACCAATCACTTTTTGTGAAGAAAATCAGATCCTGGATATTCCTCTACTCTTGTTTTGCAAGGAAAGCCAGATTTATACATGCTTCAGAGGACAGAGTGTCAAATAAAATAAGAAAAAATAAAAACGGAAGTTGTGAGAACATCATTTTGAGATTGCATAAGAATTCAAATTCCTCTCACGTGCTAAAGAATACCTGAACCCTTTTGATTAAACCACTTTAGTTGTTATAATGAGACCATATTTGAAAGCCATCTGTGATTTTTCTGTTCTTACTCTGCAATGACCTTGGCAATGACAAGTTAAAAATAAAATGTATGCAAATTTTATAATGGAGAATGCAGGCATCGATCCCAGTACCTCTCGCATGCTAAGCGAGGGTTCTACCATTTGAGCTAATTTCCCTGTGTGTTTAATCTGCATAACATGAAAAAAGTAACCTTACTGCCTTCCACACTTTATTTGAAGTCCAATTGCCCATAACAGTGTTCAGTTCACTCCTAATTTATGCCTTACCTCCACTTATGGGATGTTTTACAGTTCAGGTTGGCCTGTTTACTCCTTGAATATGAGTGATATTGCGGTTTGTTCATCTAGACTCATACCCTACCTAATCTTGAAGTTAAATTTCCCACCAATGAGAAACCAAGGGAGATACCATTTTTGATACTTATTGCATGTCTAATGCAAGAAAAATCACCAGATTATGAGAGTCAATGCAATAATCCAGCAAAAATTACTCATTTTCGCCCAACGTGGGGCTCGAACCCACGGCCCTGAGATTAAGAGTCTCATGCTCTACCAACTGAGCTAGCCAGGCTCCCTCTTCAAGATGGTATGCAGACTAATCATTTTTTATGAAGGAAATCCATTCCTGGACAATTTTTGGGAGTTATTGCATGTCTAATGCAAGATTAATCTCCATATTATGAGAGTCAATGCAATATTCAGGCAAAAATTACTCTTTTTCGCCCAACGTGGGGCTCAAACCCACGACCCTGAGATTAAGAGTCTCATACAGTACCGACTGAGCTAGCCGGGCTCCCTCCTTAAGACAGTATGCAGACCAATCACTTTTTGTGAAGAAAATCAAATCCTGTATATTCCTCTACTCTTGTTTTGCAAGGAAAGCCAGATTTATACATGCTTCAGAGGACAGAGTGTCAAATAAAATAAGAAAAAATAAAAACAAAAGTTGTGAGAACTTCATTTTGAGATTGCATAAGAATTCAAATTCCTCTCACGTGCTAAAGAATACCTGAACCCTTTTGATTAAACCACTTTAGTTGTTATAATGAGACCATATTTGAAAGCCATCTGTGATTTTTCTGTTCTTACTCTGCAATTGCATTGGCAATGACAAGTTTAAAATAAAATGTATGCAAATTTTATAATGGAGAATGCGGACATCAATCCCACTACCTCTCGCTTGCTAAGCGAGCACTCTACCATTTGAGCTAATTCCCCTGTGTGTTTCATCTGCATAACATTAAAAAAGTAACCTGACTGCCTTCCACACTTTATTTGAAGTCCAATTGCCCATAACAGTGTTCAGTTCACTCCTAACTTATGCCTTACCTCCACTTATGGGATGTTTTACAGTTCAGGTTGGCCTGTTTACTACTCGAATATGAGTGATATTGCGGTGTGTTCATCTAGACTCATACCCTACCTAATCTTGAAGTTAAATTTCCCACCAATGGGAAACCAAGGGAGATACCATTTTTTATACTTATTGCATGTCTAATGCAAGAATAATCACCAGATTATGAGAGTCCAGCAAAAATTACTCATTTTCGCCCAATGTGGGGCTCGAACCCACGACCCTGTGATTAAGAGTGTCATGCTCTACCGACTGAGCTAGCCGGGCTCCCACTTCAAGATGGCATGCAGACTAATCATTTTTTATGAAGGAAATCCATTCCTGGACAATTTTTGGGAGTTATTGCATGTCTAATGCAAGATTAATCTCCATAATATGAGAGTCAATGCAATATTCAGGCAAAAATTACTCTTTTTTGCCCAACGTGGGGCTCGAACTCACGACCCTGAGATTAAGAGTCTCATGCAGTACCAACTGAGCTAGCTGGGCTCCCTCCTTAAGACAGTATGCAGACCAATCACTTTTTGTGAAGAAAATCAAATTCTGGATATTCCTCTACTCTTGTTTTGCAAGGAAAGCCAGATTTATACATCCTTCAGAGGATAGAGTGTCAAAAAAAATAAGAAAAAATAAAAACAAAAGTTGTGAGAACTTCATTTTGAGATTGCATAAGAATTCAAATTCCTCTCACGTGCTAAAGAATACCTGAACCCTTTTGATTAAACCACTTTAGTTGTTATAATGAGACCATATTTGAAAGCCATCTGTGATTTTTCTGTTCTTACTCTGCAATGACCTTGGCAATGACAAGTTAAAAATAAAATGTATGCAAATTTTATAATGGAGAATGCGGGCATCGATCCCGCTACCTCTCGCTTGCTAAGCGAGCGCTCTACCATTTGAGCTAATTCCCCTGTGTGTTTAATCTGCATAACATTAAAAAAGTAACCTCACTGCCTTCCACACTTTATTTGAAGTCCAATTGCCCATAACAGTGTTCAGTTCACTCCTAATTTATGCCTTACCTCCACTTATGGGATGTTTTACAGTTCAGGTTGGCCTGTTTACTACTCGAATATGAGTGATATTGCGATGTGTTCATCTAGACTCATACCCTACCTAATCTTGAAGTTAAATTTCCCACCAATGAGAAACCAAGGGAGATACCATTTTTGATACTTATTGCATGTCTAATGCAAGAATAATCACCAGATTATGAGAGTCAATGCAATAATCCTGCAAAAATTACTAATTTTCACCCAACGTGGGGCTCAAACCCACGACCCTGAGATTAAGAGTCTCATGCTCTACCGACTGAGCTAGCCGGGCTCCCACTTCAAGATGGTATGCAGACTAATCATTTTTTATGAAGGAAATCCATTCCTGGACAATTTTTGTGAGTTATTGCATGTCTAATGCAAGATGAATCTCCATATTATGAGAGTCAATGCAATATTCAGGCAAAAATTACTCTTTTTCGCCCAACGTGGAGCTCAAACCCACGACCCTGAGATTAAGAGTCTCATGCTCTACCAACTGAGCTAGCCGGGCTCCCTCCTTAAGACAGTATGCAGACCAATCCCTTTTTGTGAAGAAAATCAAATCCTGGATATTCCTCTACTCTTGTTTTGCAAGGAAAGCGAAATTTATACATCCTTCAGAGGACAGAGTGTCAAATAAAACAAGAGAAAATGAAAATGGAAGTTGTGAGAACTTCATTTTGAGATTGCATAAGAATTCAAATTCCTCTCACGTGCTAAAGAATACATGAACCCTTTTGATTAAAACACTTTAGTTGTTATAATGAGACCATATTTGAAAGCCATCTGTGATTTTTCTGTTCTTACTCTGCAATGACCTTGGCAATGACAAGTAAAAAATAAAATGTATGCAAATTTTATAATGGAGAATGCGGGCATCGATCGCGCTACCTCTCACATGCTAAGCGAGCACTCTACCCTTTGAGCTAATTACCCTGTGTATTTAATCTGCATAACATGAAAAAAGTAACCTCACTGCCTTCCACACTTTATTTGAAGTCCAATTGCCCATAACAGTGTTCAGTTCACTCCTAACTTATGCCTTACCTCCACTTATAGGATGTTTTACAGTTCAGGTTGGCCTGTTTACTCCTTGAATATGAGTGGTATTGTGGTGTGTTCATCTAGACTCATACCCTACCTAATCTTGAAGTTAAATTTCCCACCAATGAGAAACCAAGGGAGATACCATTTTTAATACTTATTGCATGTCTAATGCAAGAAAAATCACCAGATTCTGAGAGTCAATGCAATAATCCAGCAAAAATTACTCATTTTCGCCCAACGTGGGGCTCGAACCCACGGCCCTGAGATTAAGAGTCTCATGCTCTACCATCTGAGCTAGCCAGGCTCCCTCTTCAAGATGGTATGCAGACTAATCATTTTTTATGAAGGAAATCCATTCCTGGACAATTTTTGGAAGTTATTGCATGTCTAATGCAAGATTAATCTCCATATTATGAGAGTCAATGCAATATTCAGGCAAAAATTACTCTTTTTCGCCCAACGTGGGGCTCAAACCCATGACCCTGAGATTAAGAGTCTCATACAGTACCGACTGAGCTAGCCGGGCTCCCTCCTTAAGACAGTATGCAGACCAATCCCTTTTTGTGAAGAAAATCAAATCCTGGATATTCCTCTACTCTTGTTTTGCAAGGAAAGCCAGATTTATACATCCTTCAGAGGACAGAGTGTCAAAAAAATAAGAGAAAATGAAAATGGAAGTTGTGAGAACTACATTTTGAGATTGCGTAAGAATTCAAATTCCTCTCACATGCTAAAGAATACCTGAACCCTTTTGATTAAACCACTTTAGTTGTTATAATGAGACCATATTTGAAAGCCATCTGTGATTTTTCTGTTCTTACTCTGCAATTGCCTTGGCAATGACAAGTTAAAAATAAAATGTATGCAAATTTTATAATGGAGAATGCGTGCATCAATCCCACTACCTCTCGCTTGCTAAGCGAGCGCTCTACCATTTGAGCTAATTCCCCTGTGTGTTTAATCTGCATAACATTAAAAAAGTAACCTGACTGCCTTCCACACTTTATTTGAAGTCCAATTGCCCATATCAGTGTTCAGTTCACTCCTAACTTATGCCTTACCTCCACTTATGGGATGATTTACAGTTCAGGTTGGCCTGTTTACTACTCGAATATGAGTGATATTGCGGTGTGTTCATCTAGACTCATACCCTACCTAATCTTGAAGTTAAATTTCCCACCAATGAGAAACCAAGGGAGATACCATTTTTGATACTTATTGCATGTCTAATGCAAGAATAATCACCAGATTATGAGAGTCCAGCAAAAATTACTCATTTTCGCCCAACGTGGGGCTCGAACCCACGACCCTGTGATTAAGAGTGTCATGCTCTACCGACTGAGCTAGCCGGGCTCCCACTTCAAGATGGTATGCAGACTAATCATTTTTTATGAAGGAAATCCATTCCTGGACAATTTTTGCGAGTTATTGCATGTCTAATGCAAGATGAAGCTCCATATTATGAGAGTCAATGCAATATTCAGGCAAAAATTACTCGTTTTAGCCCAACGTGGGGCTCGAACCCACGACCCTGAGATTAAGAGTCTCATGCTCTACCGACTGAGCTAGCTGGGCTCCCTCCTTAAGACAGTATGCAGACCAATCCCTTTTTGTGAAGAAAATCAAATCCTGGATATTCCTCTACTCTTGTTTTGCAAGGAAAGCCTGATTTATACATCCTTCAGAGGATAGAGTGTCAAATAAAATAAGAAAAAATAAAAACGGAAGTTGTGAGAACATCATTTTGAGATTGCATAAGAATTCAAATTCCTCTCACGTGCTAAAGAATACCTGAACCCTTTTGATTAAACCACTTTAGTTGTTATAATGAGACCATATTTGAAAGCTGTAGGAGAGTAGGGTCTGCAATCCTATGATCACCCAGATTTTTTGCTTTTGTTTCACTGGTTTACGACTTTCTCTGGCTGTGGGCCTGCCAATCAGACCCACAGCCTGGCTGTTCTCTTTCTAAATTACGATATGTACCCTAGGTGCATTTACCAATTGGTACTGGGCCACCTTTTCAGACCCTGTAACTCAGGGCATAGGTGTATCCAGGGCCGCCAGGGGCTGCAGCATGTATTATGCCACCCCTGGCTGGCCTCCTAAATTTGACACAACTGGCTGCATGACAGCTGGGGCAAAGTCGTGTAATCACCCTTTGCTTTAGGTATAGTAGCTCTATATCTAACCATACAATGGACACCCGAGTTCCTATCAGTCACTCCTATGGCAGGCCTTGACAATCCTGAAGACAGAGTGCGTGGGCTCATGTGAACTAGGTTCTGGCCCGAGCCGAGCCCGGTTGCAGCTTGCGGAATCAAGACTCAATGGCTGTTCCATGATAACGCGTACCACCTCGGTAACTTCGGTGTCGCATTATCAAGGCATGTCGAGTAAGGTGTCATACGAATCGGGATGCTGCCCTCTCACCAATTCTGGCGACGAGGTTAGCATTCCGCCCTTCTAGAGGGACACGACATGTACGTAACTGTGAACCCCGGTTAAAGTTAACTAAAGCCTCAGCTCCACAAAATGGATGCTGCCACCACAGACACGAGTCTGACCTCCTGCTGCTGGGAGTCCTTCCAGCGAGGAGCGCTTGGACAAAGGGTTCCTGTCAAGGGCGGTGTTCGCACCGTCCCAGACAGGGTTTGTGTATTCTGGGTAGGTAGGGCTTTTGCGAGAAGGTGACTGCGGAGTGGCACCCCGGTGCTCACTACGCATCTGCCGGTCAGAACCAGTTCCAGGGGCGCCAGCCCTGGCCTGGGGAAAGTCCGGCAGGGGAGAGGGGTGTAACTACCCCCCTTCCTGGTCCCACCCTTAGGGCAGGACCTAGTCATGTACCCACCCCTTTCTTTAGAATAAAGGCCGGAGCGGGGACCCTTCCAAATTAGATCATCTTTGAATCAAGAACTACTTTCTACGAAAGGACATTCGAGACTCTTCTCAAGATTTCTCCCTTGTGACTAAGGAGTAGTCATCCTGCATCAGCAGGCACCATCTAAGAACTCTGCGGTTTGCTGCAAGTCCTTCCTCAAGGATCCGACGGCCCAGCTCTACGAGAACCGGCTTCCCTGGCACCTCCGACCTCTACCCACGTCATCAGCTCAGCTGTGATCTGTGGGTGCGACGAGACCTCGAGGGACCGGCCATCATCAAAACCTGCACGTTTTTCTTAACCAGCACGACCATCGAAGCAATTCTCTGGTGAGTGCTCTGGGGTCCGAGAAGCCCCGACCCTGAGCAGCTCCAGCACCGAAGTGCAGTCTCCCAGCATCTCCACGATCTGCGTGGGGCCCTTCTGCTCGCTGCTCAAGCACGTTGTCTGGTCACTAGCCGCTGGCTTGTGCCCTTCCTTGACGACATCCGACAACCAACACTGCTGGTCTGGTTGCTCCAGCCCGGCCCTTGCTCCCTTTTTCGAGAGGAGCACCCCGGACCCACCTGGTCCATCCAAAGACGCCATCTTAGGCCCACCACGTGGCCCGAGATCTGCCAAGGCTTGTTGCCCCAATCCTGGGCCCAGCGACGCCGACAGCATCATTCTTCGTGGGACAGCTCGCACCTCCATCCTGGTCGCCGAGAACGCCTCCTGGTCCGTGAGACTGCAGAGCCTAGCGTCGCCCACTCACCTGGTCGAGGTGACGGCCAACCGGTGCCCTCCTGGCACCCTCTGACTACTGGCTAGTTTTACGAACTTGGTCCCCTCTGCTTTCAGGTATCATCGATCTCTGATCCAGGCTTGGATCTCTACAAACTATTCATCACTGGTCGCCGGCCAGCAACTCCTTTTTCTTCCGGCTCCTGGTTCGTCAGCGAAGACCCCCGACGCCTGTAAGACTTGTGCAGCCGCAGCCCTCGTGGCTAGGTAACTTCGGCATTTCGGTGCCTGCATAGCCTCTTTACTCTAGGGTCCCGAGTCCCTCGCTTCCGACTTGCCTTATCGGGTCCGCCCGAGACCACTAAACTTTCCGTGTCCTCGGACACTTGTTTTAATTGTGCACTTGAAGTATTTTCCTAAGAGATTTGGTTTGTGCTTAGTACCCTGTCCTCATAAAGAGTACAGGGCTGTTGTGATTCTTAATAAATATACTGTTTATTTTCATAACACTTGTGTGGTGTCCTTTCACTTGGTGTTCAAGGGGTATGTGATGGTATAACAGCTGGCTTAACACGCCCTCTCGAGTCTTTAGCCTTAGACTGCTCGTATCCACGCTACTAGGATAGCTGGTCTGTAGGTTGACTTACAACCAATCACCATAAGGGTCGTTTGGAACGATACATAGCGGTCGCTAGAATAGCAAACGCTGCATATCGGGCCAACTTCTCACATTGGTGAGCAGCGGTTGGGATTTGAGCTTGCTGTTGTTTTACCACACGTATCCTAAGAATATCTTGTTGAAAGATCACATAAGTACTGTTAGTACATATAACTGAAGCTTAGAATACTCTGAGTTCTACTGAACCAGCTGTTGTAGCTCCTCAAGGCTTAGCACACCTTGGCTGCAACTCTTAGCAAGGGATCAGTAGGTAAACACATAGTGTAGGTACACCACACTAGAAACAGTATGTCGGACAAAGGAGGAAACTCTGAGTCTCCCCTTGTGTCAGTTGACCCTCCACAGGTCATCCCTTCAAGATATACTGTGCTGAGCTTCAAGGAGTTAAGACAGGTGTGTCACTCCAGGAAGATCAAGCAGGGGTCTAACCCCACAACGTCCTTTCTGATTGGTCTCTTGGAGACTTATGATGCCAGAAAAGCTGAGACCCGTCTTAGCTCTTCTAATCCAGAAGGAGACATGCCTCCCCTCGAGGGAACCAGAGACGATCCTGACCTCATCCACCTCTCAACTGAGACTGAAGATGTAGAGGATGATGAGAATGAGGATCCCTCTGGGGATGAGGCAGATAAGGGACAGGTAGAAGTCGTCAGACTAAGCAGGTCCAACTTAAGCAAACATGACAGTGGTACTGAGGGACCCCCGGGGCCGCTATCAGGTCAGCTTAACATTGGGAATGGACGAGCCAGATCTCTGTCAAGAGACTCTGGCAGATCCCTTCAAACCAATGGCTCTCACAACTCTTCTCAAAGAGGGATGACGTCCCCTCAGAGGAGAGTGTACGAAGCTAAAGAAAGGGCAGCTAATCTAAGGATTGAAAGGGAAGAACTTGCCCTGGCCAAAGAGAGGCTTGCCTTTGATAGAGAGCAACAGTTAGGTGGGGCAGTCCCCATTGGTGGCAGCATTGTACCTAGCAATAGGGAAAGGAGTTTTGATACGAAACACCTTGGTAAGATAGTGCCCCCCTTTAAACAAGGGGACGACATCCACAAATGGATTACTGCTTTGGAGAGAGCCTGCACTGTGCAGGGTGTTCCCCAGAGTCAGTGGGCAGCTATCTTGTGGCTCTCCTTTGAAGGTAAAGGTAGAGACAAGCTCCTCACCACAAGGGTAGAGGATGCTAATAATTACCACGTCTTGAAGAGTACACTGGTTGAAGGGTTTGGCCTAACCACGGAGCAGTACAGGGTGCTGTTCCGGGATACCCAGAAAACGCAGTCTCAAGATTGGTCTGACTTTGTCGATTGTGCCACTAAGGCTTTTGAGGGCTGGTTGCTGGGCAGTAAGGTTACTGATTACGAAGGATTGTATAATTTGATGATGAGAGAACAAATTTTAAACAATTGTCAGAACCAGTTGTTGCATCAGCATCTTGTCGACTCGGATCTGACCTCTCCCCAAGTATTGGGAAAGAAGGCAGACAGATGGGTTCGAACAAGAGTTAAACAGAACCAGGGCCAGAATCAAGGTGGTCAGAAGAAAGCAGACCAGAAGGGTAAAGATTCTAAGGGGGAACAAAATGACCAGAAGTCTTCGACAGGTCCCCAACAACCCAAAGAGGGTGGGGGTCAAGCTCCCCAAAAGAAGAAAGAAGGCCAATCTAAAAGATGCTGCCAATACTGCAAAAGTAAATCTCACTGGTTTAGTGAGTGCACCAAGAAAGGAGGGCAGACTCCTGCCACTGCAGCCCCTAAGGCACCTGTGCCCCCTAGTACAGCCAGCAGTGGTAGTGCACCTCCCAAGGGTTTAGTAGGGTTAACCCTGGGTTCTGAGGGGCGTGACAACTTAGTTGGTACACTCACTCAGGCTGTCCTTGTCAGTACAGGGGATGTGGATATGTCCCCTGACGTAAGCCCCAATACTTTGGGCAAATACAGACAGACACCTTTCATAAACGGAAAAATGGCTCAGGCCTATAGGGACACTTGTGCCAGTGTCACCATGGTGACACCTAACTTTGTGGACCCTGGACAGATCATGCCAGGTACAGAATTCCTGGTGACCAATGCAAGCAATGTCACTACCAATCACAGTATGGCAATTGTAGCTTTCTCCTGGGGAGGGGTAACTGGCCAAAAGAAGGTTGTAGTTAGTTCAGACCTCCCAGTGGATTGTTTGTTGGGCAATGATTTGGAGTCATCACAATGGTCAGAAGTGGAGCACCGGACTCACATGGAAATGTTAGGCTTGCCAGCACATGTGTTCGCTGTGACCAGGTCACAGGTCAGGAAATGCCCCACTGAACAGGTGCTGGATCCTGGAACAACGGACCAGACACCTCCCAAGAAAAAGAGCGGTAGGGTTAAGGCTGCGCCTTCCCCCTTGCCCCAGGTCGTGGATCAAGTCTCAGAGGAGGCTGACCTACAGGAATTGAGGGAAACTGAGCCTAGAGAGTTCGAACTTGATCAAGTTGAATTCTTGGGTTCAGGGGGACCCTCAAGGGAAGACCTGGGGAAGGACCAGTTAGACTGACCTTCTCTTGAACCCCTCAGACAGCAGGCTGCTGCTGAGGCTGCTGGGAACGCCACAGGTACCCACAAGGTATACTGGGAAGATGGACTCCTGTACACTGAGTCAAGAGACCCCAAGCCTGGCATGACCAGGAGGCTGGTTGTACCCTTGTCTCAGCGAGGTTTCCTACTTACCTTGGCCCACGAGATTCCCTTAGCAGGTCACTTAGGCCAGACAAAGACGTGGGACAGGCTTGTCTCACACTTTCACTGGCCTCATATGAACGAAGATACCAAGGAGTTTTGCCGCTCCTGTGTCACTTGCCAAGCCAGTGGTAAGTCAGGTGGCACGACAAAGGCCCCCCTTATACCAATGCCAGTGGTGGGGGTGCCCTTTGAACGGGTGGGGATCGACATCGTCGGTCCCATGGAACCACCAACAGCATCAGGGCACAAATTTATACTGGTGGTAGTGGATCATGCCACCAGGTATCCTGAAGCTATTCCCCTTAGGACCACTACAGCGCCTGTTGTGGCAAGAGCCCTAGTTGGAGTATTCTCCAGAGTGGGCTTCCCTAAGGAGGTCGTCTCCGACAGAGGTGCAAACTTTATGTCGAGCTACTTAACTGCTATGTGGAAGGAATGTGGTGTCAACTACAAGTTCACTACACCCTATCATCCACAATGCAATGGGCTTGTTGAGAGATTCAACAGGACCCTAAAAGGGATGATTCATGGACTACCTGAAAAGCTTCGGCGTAGATGGGACGTCCTGATCCCCTGCCTTTTATTCGCTTACAGAGAAGTCCCACAGAAGGGGGTTGGCTACAGCCCTTTTGAACTTTTGTACGGGCATCCTGTGAGAGGACCCCTGTGTTTGGTGAAGGAAGGATGGGAGAGACCTCTCAAAAAGCCTGCAGCCAACATAGTGGACTATGTGCTTGGCCTCCGCTCGCGGATGGCTGAATACATGGAGAAGGCATCTGAAAACCTTAAGGCCAGCCAAGAACTCCAAAAAGCTTGGCATGACCAAAAGGCTGTCTTGACTGTTTACCAGCCCGGACAGAAGGTGTGGGTGTTGGAGCCAGTGGCCCCAGCAGCACTCAAGGACAAATGGTCCGGGCCCTACACCATCCTGGAGAAAAAGGGAGAGGTCACCTACCTGGTCGACCTGGGAACTCCCCGGAGCCCCCACAGGGTGCTTCATGTCAACAGGCTCAAGGCATATGTCGACAGGAAGGACATGAGTTTGCTCATGGCCCTAGATGAGGGACAGGAAGAGGAGAGTGACCCTCTCCCCGACCTGCTCACTCAGAATCCTGACGATGGATCGGTCGATGGTGTTGTCTTTTGTGGCAGCCTCTCCGAACATCAACAGAAAGACTGTAAACAGGTTCTTCAGTCTTTCAGACATATGTTCTCTCTAACACCCAGTCAGACCGATTGGTGCACCCATGAGGTTGACACTGGTGACAGCTTGCCCGTCAAGAGTAAAATCTACCGGCAGCCTGATCACGTTAGAGACTGCATCAAGAGTGAAGTGCAGAAAATGTTGGAGCTGGGAGTCATTGAACCCTCGGATAGCCCTTGAGCTAGTCCCGTAGTTCTAGTGCCGAAACCTCGCACCCAGGGCAGTAAGAAAGAGATGAGGTTCTGCGTAGACTACAGGGGTCTCAATGCAGTCACTAAGACTGACGCCCACCCAATACCAAGGGCAGACGAGCTTATCGATAGATTGGCTTCGGCCAACTACCTAAGTACGTTTGACCTGACAGCTGGGTATTGGCAAATCAGGTTAGCTGAGGACGCCAAGCCTAAGACCGCATTTTCTACCCCTGGTGGGCATTATCAGTTCGTGGTGATGCCCTTTGGTCTGAAAAATGCACCTGCCACCGTCCAAAGGTTGGTGAATCAAGTCCTTACTGGGCTGGATGACTTCTGTGCGGCGTATCTAGACGATATTGCTGTCTTTAGCTCCACCTGGGAGGATCACCTGGTCCACCTGCGGAAAGCGTTAGAGGCTCTGCAAGCAGCAGGCCTCACTATCAAGGCCACCAAGTGCCAGATAGGGCAGACACAGGTTGTATACCTGGGCCACCTTGTAGGTGGAGGCCAGGTTCAGCCACTGGAGAGCAAAATACAGTCAATCAGGGACTGGGCTCCTCCAACCACCCAGACTCAGGTTCGAGCTTTCTTGGGCCTGACTGGATACTACCGGAAGTTTGTCAGGAACTATGGTTCCATCGTGACACCATTAAACGAACTGACAAGCAAGAAAATGCCAAAAAAGGTTCAGTGGACAGCGAGCTGTCAAAAAGCATTCGATGACCTAAAGCAGGCCATGTGCACGGCGCCTATCCTTAAGAGTCCGGACTACTCCAAACCATTCATTGTCCAAACAGATGCTTCTGAGTTGGGTGTGGGAGCTGTTCTTTCTCAACTGAATTTTGATGGTCAAGACCAGCCCATTGCTTTTATAAGCAGAAGGCTGACCCCTAGAGAGAAGAATTGGTCAGCTATTGAGAGGGAGGCCTTTGCTGTGGTTTGGGCCCTGAAGAAGCTGAGGCCATACTTGTTTGGCACTCACTTCAAGATTCAGACCGACCATAAGCCCCTCTTATGGCTAAATCAGATGAAGGGTGAAAACCCCAAACTGCTTAGGTGGTCCATTTCCCTACAGGGGATGCACTTTACAGTGGAACATAGACCTGGTACTGATCATGGCAATGCCGATGGGCTCTCCAGATATTTCCACTTAGAACAAGAAGACTCACCTGGTCAAGGTTAGCTTATTGTTCCGACGTTTGGGGGGGGGTCATGTAGGAGAGTAGGGTCTGCAATCCTATGATCACCCAGATTTTTTGCTTTTGTTTCACTGGTTTACGACTTTCTCTGGCTGTGGGCCTGCCAATCAGACCCACAGCCTGGCTGTTCTCTTTCTAAATTACGATATGTACCCTAGGTGCATTTACCAATTGGTACTGGGCCACCTTTTCAGACCCTGTAACTCAGGGCATAGGTGTACCCAGGGCCGCCAGGGGCTGCAGCATGTATTATGCCACCCCTGGCTGGCCTCCTAAATTTGACACAACTGGCTGCATGACAGCTGGGGCAAAGTCGTGTAATCACCCTTTGCTTTAGGTATAGTAGCTCTATATCTAACCATACAATGGACACCCGAGTTCCTATCAGTCACTCCTATGGCAGGCCTTGACAATCCTGAAGGCAGAGTGCGTGGGCTCGTGTGAACTAGGTTCTGGCCCGAGCCGAGCCCGGTTGCAGCTTGCGGAATGAAGACCCAATGGCTGTTCCATGATAACGCGTACCACCTCGGTAACTTCGGTGTCGCATTATCAAGGCATGTCGAGTAAGGTGTCATACGAATCGGGATGCTGCCCTCTCACCAATTCTGGCGACGAGGTTAGCATTCCGCCCTTCTAGAGGGACACGACATGTACGTAACTGTGAACCCCGGTTAAAGTTAACTAAAGCCTCAGCTCCACAAAATGGATGCTGCCACCACAGACACGAGTCTGACCTCCTGCTGCTGGGAGTCCTTCCAGCGAGGAGCGCTTGGACAAAGGGTTCCTGTCAAGGGCGGTGTTCGCACCGTCCCAGACAGGGTTTGTGTATTCTGGGTAGGTAGGGCTTTTGCGAGAAGGTGACTGCGGAGTGGCACCCCGGTGCTCACTACGCATCTGCCGGTCAGAACCAGTTCCAGGGGCGCCAGCCCTGGCCTGGGGAAAGTCCGGCAGGGGAGAGGGGTGTAACTACCCCCCTTCCTGGTCCCACCCTTAGGGCAGGACCTAGTCATGTACCCACCCCTTTCTTTAGAATAAAGGCCGGAGCGGGGACCCTTCCAAATTAGATCATCTTTGAATCAAGAACTACTTTCTACGAAAGGACATTCGAGACTCTTCTCAAGATTTCTCCCTTGTGACTAAGGAGTAGTCACCCTGCATCAGCAGGCACCATCTAAGAACTCTGCGGTTTGCTGCAAGTCCTTCCTCAAGGATCCGACGGCCCAGCTCGACGAGAACCGGCTTCCCTGGCACCTCCGACCTCTACCCACGTCATCAGCTCAGCTGTGATCTGTGGGTGCGACGAGACCTCGAGGGACCGGCCATCATCAAAACCTGCACGTTTTTCTTAACCAGCACGACCATCGAAGCAATTCTCTGGTGAGTGCTCTGGGGTCCGAGAAGCCCCGACCCTGAGCAGCTCCAGCACCGAAGTGCAGTCTCCCAGCATCTCCACGATCTGCGTGGGGCCCTTCTGCTCGCTGCTCAAGCACGTTGTCTGGTCACTAGCCGCTGGCTTGTGCCCTTCCTTGACGACATCCGACAACCAACACTGCTGGTCTGGTTGCTCCAGCCCGGCCCTTGCTCCCTTTTTTTCGAGAGGAGCACCCCGGACCCACCTGGTCCATCCAAAGACGCCATCTTAGGCCCACCACGTGGCCCGAGATCTGCCAAGGCTTGTTGCCCCAATCCTGGGCCCAGCGACGCCGACAGCATCATTCTTCGTGGGACAGCTCGCACCTCCATCCTGGTCGCCGAGAACGCCTCCTGGTCCGTGAGACTGCAGAGCCTAGCGTCGCCCACTCACCTGGTCGAGGTGACGGCCAACCGGTGCCCTCCTGGCACCCTCTGACTACTGGCTAGTAGTACGAACTTGGTCCCCTCTGCTTTCAGGTATCATCGATCTCTGATCCAGGCTTGGATCTCTACGAACTATTCATCACTGGTCGCCGGCCAGCAACTCCTTTTTCTTCCGGCTCCTGGTTCGTCAGCGAAGACCCCCGACGCCTGTAAGACTTGTGCAGCCGCAGCCCTCGTGGCTAGGTAACTTCGGCATTTCGGTGCCTGCATAGCCTCTTTACTCTAGGGTCCCGAGTCCCTCGCTTCCGACTTGCCTTATCGGGTCCGCCCGAGACCACTAAACTTTCCGTGTCCTCGGACACTTGTTTTAATTGTGCACTTGAAGTATTTTCCTAAGAGATTTGGTTTGTGCTTAGTACCCTGTCCTCATAAAGAGTACAGGGCTGTTGTGATTCTTAATAAATATACTGTTTATTTTCATAACACTTGTGTGGTGTCCTTTCACTTGGTGTTCAAGAGGTATGTGATGGTGTAGGAAGGTGGATATCTGACTATGGTTACCCCCAAACTTTTTGCCTGGTGTTTAGCTGGTTTTTGACTTAGTTGGCCTGGGATCCTGCTATTCAGGGCCCCAGGCTGATTGCTCTCTCCTTAAAATGGACTCCATGTACCTTAGGTGCATAACACAATTGGAATTGGTTCACCTTATAGGCCCCTGTAACAGTGTACCATAGGTACCCAGGGCATAGGTGTAGCCAAGGCCTACCAGGGGCTGCAGCATGTATTGTGCCACCCCTGGCCTGGCCTCCATATTTGACACAACTGGCTGATCACTCAGCTGGGGTAAGTTGGTGTAATCACCTCTTACTTAGGTACAGTATGTCTGTGCCTAACCCTAAACTGGACACATATGTTCCTATCAGCCACTCCTATGGAAGGCCTCATCAATCCTGGAGGCAGAGTGCTTGGAAATATGTGAGATGGTGCTCTAGCATGAGCTGAGCCTGTCTGCAGCTGTCGGGAACCACTCCCTAAGCTGTTCCGGGATATTGCCATACCATATACTCTTAAGTGCATTATAATCCTCGCGGTTAAATGCTATCTTTGGTTTGGCTTTATCAAAACATGTCGAGTAAGGTGTCATACGAATTGGAATACTATCCCCTCGCCAATTCTGGCGACGGGGATAGCATTCCACCCTTCTAGAGGGACACGACATGTGTGTAGCCTTAACCCCGGTTAAAGTTAAACAGAGCCTCAGCTTCACAAAATGGACGCTGCCACCACAGACACAAGTCTGGCCTCCTGCTGCTGACCGAAACTCGGCAGATGGTGGCCTGGACAAAGGGTTTCCTGCCTTGGGAGGTGCGAGCACCACCCCAGACAGGATTTTGTGTATTGGGTAGGACAGGGCTGAATAGAATCAGACATGCCCGGGGCACACAAGGTGTCCCCGTGCATAGGCCAGCCCAAACCGGTTCTGGGGCCTTCCAGCCCCAGTCCTGGCGCGGAGCTGGACAAAGGAAAGGGGGTGTAACCGCCCCCCTTCCTGGTTCCTCCCAGAGGAGGGACCTAGTAGGTGATCCACCCCCTAGATTGGAATAAGAGGGGGAGCAGTGCCATTGCACAGCAGATCATCCCGAAATCAACTTAAAACTAAGAAGAAGACTGGACTTCGACATTCTGCTGCACAGAAGACTGAAGAAGAATCTCCCTTGTGGCCAAGGAGTGACCACCCTGTGAACACAGGTACCAACCAGCAACTCGACGTCTGCTTTGCCGCCGCCTCCCGCCGGAGACCGAGCCCAGAGCCCGACAAGAACCAGACTCCCAGACCTCTCAGAGCCCGATCCACAGTCCCTGCGAAGAAGGGACCCGTGGAGGCACCGAGTGACGTGGGACCGGACCTCTTGAAAGACACTCGAAAAGCTGACTGCGCAGCTTCTGAGGCATCCTCGACGTTGTGCTTTGGGGATTGAGAACCCCCACCACCGAGCAGCCCTTGCACCGAAGATCAGCCCCCCAGCATCTCCACGATCTGCGTGGGGCCCTTTTGCACTGTGCCACTCGACGCGCCATCCCGGCCACTAGCCACGCGGCCAGCGGCCATCTTGGCGACGAACCCGAAGATTTAAACAGCAGGTCTGGTTGCTCCAGACCTACCCAAGCTCCTGTGAAAAGGAGCCCTCGCTCTGACCTTGCTGGTCCGAGTGAACAGCATCTTTCAACTTCTGCGTGGCTTGCATTTGCCAAGGCCTGTTTGCCCCGATCAGGTCGCCGACACCGCCAACAGCGAGAAGCCTACGTGGGACAGCTCGTGACCGACTCCTGGACGTCCTCGACCCCGGGTATCCACGTGGCTGCAGAAAGAAGCTACCCGACAACGCCTGTTTGCACCCGACATCACCTGGTTCCACTCTGGTTCCACGGCAGTCACTGGCTAGTGACTTTGAACACTGTCCCCTCTGCTTTCAGGTCTTCAACTCTTCCGATCCACCCTTGGATCCACCGGAACTCTTCTCATCGAGCCGCCTGCAGCATCTTCAGCTCCAAGCACCATCGACCAGCGTGACGAAACCCGACACATCTTCGACCCTGTGCACCCGCTTCCTGTGGGTGAGGTAACTCAGCTCCGCCAGTGCTCCTGCACTGGTACACATCCCAAGGGCCTGTGTTTTAAGTTTCAGCTCCGTAGGTCACTCGGAAGGTTCCTAACTTTCTAACTTTGTGCTTTTTACGCACCATAGACTTTGTATTGAGAAGTGCGTGCACTTTGAACACTGCACCCGAGTCCCGTGGGCCTTTCCCGACTTAGTTAACTCCAGTCTCGAATAGCTCCAGCGATTCCCAAGGCCCTAGGCCTCTTCACTTTCCTTTAGGTATCTCTTATACCACTTATTTAGTATATGGTTTAGGTGGCCCCTAGGGCTCATCCATATTGTGCAACTTTTGTGTATTTTAAACTGTCTTGTGATTTTACGCTTGTGCTTCTGTGCTCATAAAGAGTCCAGGGGATTTTAATAGTTAATAAATCAATATATATTTTCAATATATATCTGTGTGGTGTCCCTTTCATTTGGTATTCAAGGGGGTTGTGTATGGTATAACAGCTGGCTTCACATGCCTTTCAGAGTTTAGCCTAAGACTGCTTTGTCCACGTTACCACTAGGATAACTGGTCTACAAGGTTGAATTACAACCATCATCATAAGGGTTGCTTGGCATGGTACAAAGTGATCACTAGAATTAGTGAGCATTATATACCAGGCCAACTTCTCACATTGGTGAGCAGCGGATTGGGATCTGAGCTTGCTGTTGTTTTACCATTACAATCTTTGAGATTATCATCTGAAAGATCACACAGGTACCTGCTAGGTACATATAAAACAAGACTAGTATACTTAAGTTCTACTGAACTTAGTTGTTGTAGAGCAAAGGGAGTAGCACACCCTAGCTACAACTACTAGATAGGTTTAGTAGGTAAACACCAGTGTAGGTAGATTGCAACACATCCACCCACACTAGAGCAATGTCTGGAACAGAGGGGTCCAGTGGACTTACTCCTGTTGAGAGTGACCCTCCAAGGGCACCATCCCAGTTTGCTATTTTTCCTTTTAAGGAACTAAGACAGCTTTGTGTCTTAAGGGGTCTGAAGACAGGGCCTTCCCCTACTGCAGACCACCTAAGAGAGCTCTTGGATCAGTCTGAAGCTCTAAAGACCTCTAAAGCAAACCCCACAGGGAATGCTGAAGGAGGCCATCCTTCAGAGGATGACACTGTAGACACCCCTACCCCTATCATCCTAGTAGATGAGGAAGCCTCCACCACTGGAGCTCCTCAAGTAGATGTAGAGGAAGAGGAAGAAGAAGAGGAGGAGGAGGTGGAAAGCAGTGAGTCAGATGATGACAGAGATAGTCAGGTGCTGGTCAGTAGACTGAACCAGGCTAACTTAAGTCAACTTGGGAATGAATCAGGTAACAACCCATTCAGACCCCCAGGTGGACTTAACCAGGGCCATAGGAGGAGAAGGCATCACTCAGGTGAATCCAATACCTCCCATGTCTCTAGAGGCTCTCATGGTCACTCCAGAAAGGAGATGACTAGCCCTCAGAGAAGGGAACATGAGGCCAAGATGAGAGAGGCTGAGCTTAGGATCCAGAGGCAAGAACTAGAGGTTGCCCTGGCCAAGGAGAAACTTGCTAGAGCAAGACAGCCTAGAGAGAGTGGATTAGGATCCACTGGTGGCAGCAATATCCAGAAGGATAAAGACAGGTCCTTTGATACAAGAAACCTGAGTAAGATTGTGCCCCCCTACAAAGCTGGGGATGATATCCACAAATGGATGACTGCACTTGAGAGAGCCTGCATGGTACAGCAGATCCCTCAGGAGCAGTGGGCAGCAATCTTGTGGCTCTCCTTTGAAGGTAGAGGCAGAGACAGACTCCTCACAGTTAGTGATGAGGATTCTAGAAACTACATGGTCCTGAAGAGTGCTCTGATTGATGGGTTAGGCTTAACCACTGAACAGTACAGGTTAATGTTCAGAGACACCCAGAAGACACAGACTCAGGACTGGTCTGAATTTGTTGAGTGTGCCACTAAGGCTCTGGAGGGCTGGTTGCTGGGAAGTAAGGTTACTGACTATACAGGATTGTATAATTTAATTATGAGAGAGCAAATCTTAAGTAATTGTCAAAATCAGCTTCTACATCAGCACCTGGTTGACTCTGATCTGACCTCCCCACAAGAATTGGGTAGGAGGGCAGACAAATGGGTCAGAACCAGGATCAGGCCTAAGAACCAGGGTGGTGACCAAAAGAAAGAGACTACCAAGCCTCAAGAGAAGGGTGGGGATAAAAGTAAGGAAAAGACTTCCCCAGGGCCCCAAAACTCCAAGAATGGGGGTGGGTCCCAAGACACTTCTACATCCCAGAAAAAGCCTTATTGTCATACCTGTAAACAGGTGGGGCATTACAAAACAGATAGCTGTTGTCCCAAGAATGGCAATAAGGAGAATATACCTCCAGGTAAGGCTCCAACACCTCCTGTCACTGTTAGCAGTGGTCCCCCAGGTGGTGGGAGCACCCCCAAGAATTTGGGTGGGTTTACTTTTGGAGGACAGGTGGACTCTGGCCTATCCAGGTCCCCTAACTCAGATACTCTTGTCTATGAGACTGGCATGGGGTTTGCCAATTTCACGGCTTGCCCAAACACTTTGAGCAAGTATAGACAGGAGCCCCTCATCAATGGCTTGAAAGTTGAGGCCTTCAGAGACACAGGGGCTAGCATCACCATGGTGGCTGAATGTCTAGTCCCCTCAAGGCAACTTTTACCTGATGCCAAATATCAGGTGACAAACATTGATGGCATAGAATCCAATCATCCCATGGCAGTAGTCAATCTTAGCTGGGGAGGTGTCACTGGCCCAAAGAGAGTGGCAGTGTCAGCAAACTTGCCTGTAGATTGCCTACTGGGTAATGATTTGGAAATCTCAGCCTGGGCTGAGGTTGAACAGCAAACCCATTCTAGAATGGTAAATCTCCATGGAAAGGTTAGTGGGGCTGTAATGGCTACAGCCCCAATTCAAGATGTCCTTCCTGAAAAGGTTGGGAGGGCTGAGCAAACCTCAGCCCCATCTTTAGATAACTTCCCTCCTGAAAAGAGTAGCAGGGCTGTACTAGTAACAGCCCATACCCAAACTGAGTCTCCTCCTGAAAAGGTTGGTGGGGCTGTGATGGCCACAGCCCAAACTCAAACTGATACATGGGTAGTGAAGCCTGAAATGATGGATCACTCCACCCAAACAGAGAGCATTGAGGAGGAAGAGAAATCTCCCTCCCACCAGACTTTAGGAAAGGATCAGCCTCCTCAGGGAACTGATCTTACCCCTGATGAAGGAACTGTCCCAGAGGTTGTTAGGCCTGGCCTGACAGAGCCTCTGATGGCAGTGGACCCTTCTCAGGAGGGACCCAGTCTGGAGCAGGTAACCTGCCCCTCTCTACCTTGCCTTACTCAGCCCAGGGCTGCAGAGGACAAGAAGGACAGTGAGACCCAAAGGGCCCCCTGTCAAATAAAGCACCCCCATCAACAGATTAGGGGCACCGAAACTAGTAGCCCTAGTGAGGTGAAAACTTTAAAAACTCCTGAGGGATCCCCCTTAAAAGTAGTTAGGGACCTCCCCCAGATGGATATTGTTGGGCACAGCCAAACCTGGGACCAAAAGGCCCCAAACCTGACCTGTCCCTCCAGTAAGCCAAACAGAGGGACCCAGCCTCCAGCTTTAGGTAGCCAGAGGTTGACCCTGAGAGCACAGTGCAACTCAGTCAGAGAAAGAAAGGCACACATGGTGGAGAGTGATTGGAGGAAGCTGAGCCCTACAGAGGAAACTCACTTCAGTACTCCATCCCAACACCAGCCTTTGACTTTGCAAAGACACACCACAGGTAGAGATTCCCTATGGTGGAGACCCTCAGATACCCTTAGGGTGAGGGATTGCTTAGTGGACCATGAGACAGGGGGTTACCAAGCCAGAGCTGGTACTTCCTTATATGGCCACTTAGGCAATATAGGCTTACCTGGTCAAGGATAGCCTTATCTCCTTTCGTTTGGGGGGGGGGTTATGTAGGAAGGTGGATATCTGACTATGGTTACCCCCAAACTTTTTGCCTGGTGTTTAGCTGGTTTTTGACTTAGTTGGCCTGGGATCCTGCTATTCAGGGCCCCAGGCTGATTGCTCTCTCCTTAAAATGGACTCCATGTACCTTAGGTGCATAACACAATTGGAATTGGTTCACCTTATAGGCCCCTGTAACAGTGTACCATAGGTACCCAGGGCATAGGTGTAGCCAAGGCCTACCAGGGGCTGCAGCATGTATTGTGCCACCCCTGGCCTGGCCTCCATATTTGACACAACTGGCTGATCACTCAGCTGGGGTAAGTTGGTGTAATCACCTCTTACTTAGGTACAGTATGTCTGTGCCTAACCCTAAACTGGACACATATGTTCCTATCAGCCACTCCTATGGAAGGCCTCATCAATCCTGGAGGCAGAGTGCTTGGAAATATGTGAGATGGTGCTCTAGCATGAGCTGAGCCTGTCTGCAGCTGTCGGGAACCACTCCCTAAGCTGTTCCGGGATATTGCCATACCATATACTCTTAAGTGCATTATAATCCTCGCGGTTAAATGCTATCTTTGGTTTGGCTTTATCAAAACATGTCGAGTAAGGTGTCATACGAATTGGAATACTATCCCCTCGCCAATTCTGGCGACGGGGATAGCATTCCACCCTTCTAGAGGGACACGACATGTGTGTAGCCTTAACCCCGGTTAAAGTTAAACAGAGCCTCAGCTTCACAAAATGGACGCTGCCACCACAGACACAAGTCTGGCCTCCTGCTGCTGACCGAAACTCGGCAGATGGTGGCCTGGACAAAGGGTTTCCTGCCTTGGGAGGTGCGAGCACCACCCCAGACAGGATTTTGTGTATTGGGTAGGACAGGGCTGAATAGAATCAGACATGCCCGGGGCACACAAGGTGTCCCCGTGCATAGGCCAGCCCAAACCGGTTCTGGGGCCTTCCAGCCCCAGTCCTGGCGCGGAGCTGGACAAAGGAAAGGGGGTGTAACCGCCCCCCTTCCTGGTTCCTCCCAGAGGAGGGACCTAGTAGGTGATCCACCCCCTAGATTGGAATAAGAGGGGGAGCAGTGCCATTGCACAGCAGATCATCCCGAAATCAACTTAAAACTAAGAAGAAGACTGGACTTCGACATTCTGCTGCACAGAAGACTGAAGAAGAATCTCCCTTGTGGCCAAGGAGTGACCACCCTGTGAACACAGGTACCAACCAGCAACTCGACGTCTGCTTTGCCGCCGCCTCCCGCCGGAGACCGAGCCCAGAGCCCGACAAGAACCAGACTCCCAGACCTCTCAGAGCCCGATCCACAGTCCCTGCGAAGAAGGGACCCGTGGAGGCACCGAGTGACGTGGGACCGGACCTCTTGAAAGACACTCGAAAAGCTGACTGCGCAGCTTCTGAGGCATCCTCGACGTTGTGCTTTGGGGATTGAGAACCCCCACCACCGAGCAGCCCTTGCACCGAAGATCAGCCCCCCAGCATCTCCACGATCTGCGTGGGGCCCTTTTGCACTGTGCCACTCGACGCGCCATCCCGGCCACTAGCCACGCGGCCAGCGGCCATCTTGGCGACGAACCCGAAGATTTAAACAGCAGGTCTGGTTGCTCCAGACCTACCCAAGCTCCTGTGAAAAGGAGCCCTCGCTCTGACCTTGCTGGTCCGAGTGAACAGCATCTTTCAACTTCTGCGTGGCTTGCATTTGCCAAGGCCTGTTTGCCCCGATCAGGTCGCCGACACCGCCAACAGCGAGAAGCCTACGTGGGACAGCTCGTGACCGACTCCTGGACGTCCTCGACCCCGGGTATCCACGTGGCTGCAGAAAGAAGCTACCCGACAACGCCTGTTTGCACCCGACATCACCTGGTTCCACTCTGGTTCCACGGCAGTCACTGGCTAGTGACTTTGAACACTGTCCCCTCTGCTTTCAGGTCTTCAACTCTTCCGATCCACCCTTGGATCCACCGGAACTCTTCTCATCGAGCCGCCTGCAGCATCTTCAGCTCCAAGCACCATCGACCAGCGTGACGAAACCCGACACATCTTCGACCCTGTGCACCCGCTTCCTGTGGGTGAGGTAACTCAGCTCCGCCAGTGCTCCTGCACTGGTACACATCCCAAGGGCCTGTGTTTTAAGTTTCAGCTCCGTAGGTCACTCGGAAGGTTCCTAACTTTCTAACTTTGTGCTTTTTACGCACCATAGACTTTGTATTGAGAAGTGCGTGCACTTTGAACACTGCACCCGAGTCCCGTGGGCCTTTCCCGACTTAGTTAACTCCAGTCTCGAATAGCTCCAGCGATTCCCAAGGCCCTAGGCCTCTTCACTTTCCTTTAGGTATCTCTTATACCACTTATTTAGTATATGGTTTAGGTGGCCCCTAGGGCTCATCCATATTGTGCAACTTTTGTGTATTTTAAACTGTCTTGTGATTTTACGCTTGTGCTTCTGTGCTCATAAAGAGTCCAGGGGATTTTAATAGTTAATAAATCAATATATATTTTCAATATATATCTGTGTGGTGTCCCTTTCATTTGGTATTCAAGGGGGTTGTGTATGGTATAACAGCTGGCTTCACATGCCTTTCAGAGTTTAGCCTAAGACTGCTTTGTCCACGTTACCACTAGGATAACTGGTCTACAAGGTTGAATTACAACCATCATCATAAGGGTTGCTTGGCATGGTACAAAGTGATCACTAGAATTAGTGAGCATTATATACCAGGCCAACTTCTCACAGATGGTATAACAGCTGGCTTAACACGCCCTCTCGAGTCTTTAACCTTAGACTGCTCGTATCCACGCTACTAGGATAGCTGGTCTGTAGGTTGACTTACAACCAATCACCATAAGGGTCGTTTGGAACGATACATAGCGGTCGCTAGAATAGCGAACGCTGCATATCGGGCCAACTTCTCACAAAAGCCATCTGTGATTTTTCTGTTCTTACTCTGCAATGACCTTGGCAATGACAAGTTAAAAATAAAATGTATGCAAATTTTATAATGAAGAATGCGGGCATCAATCCCACTACCTCTCGCTTGCTAAGCGAGCGCTCTACCATTTGAGCTAATTCCCCTGTGTGTTTAATCTGCATAACATTAAAAAAGTAACCTCACTGCCTTCCACACTTTATTTGAAGTCCAATTGCCCATAACAGTGTTCAGTTCACTCCTAACTTATGCCTTACCTCCACTTATGGGATGTTTTACAGTTCAGGTTGGCCTGTTTACTACTCGAATATGAGTGATATTGCGGTGTGTTCATCTAGACTCATACCCTACCTAATCTTGAAGTTAAATTTCCCACCAATGAGAAACCAAGGGAGATACCATTTTTGATACTTATTGCATGTCTAATGCAAGAATAATCACCAGATTATGAGAGTCAATGCAATAATCCTGCAAAAATTACTCATTTTCACCCAACGTGGGGCTTGAACCCAGGACCCTGAGATTAAGAGTCTCATGCTCTACCGACTGAGCTAGCCGGGCTCCCATTTCAAGATGGTATGCATACTAATCATTTTTTATGAAGGAAATCCATTCCTGGACAATTTTTGTGAGTTATTGCATGTCTAATGCAAGATGAATCTCCATAATATGAGAGTCAATGCAATATTCAGGCAAAAATTACTCTTTTTCGCCCAACGTGGGGCTCGAACCCACAACAGTGAGATTAAGAGTGTCATGCTCTACCGACTGAGCTAGCCGGGCTCCCTCCTTAAGACAGTATGCAGACCAATCCCTTTTTGTGAAGAAAATCAAATCCTGGATATTCCTCTACTCTTGTTTTGCAAGGAAAGCCAGATTTATACATCCTTCAGAGGACAGAGAGTCAAATAAAACAAGAGAAAATGAAAATGGAAGTTGTGAGAACTTCATTTTGAGATTGCATAAGAATTCAAATTCCTCTCACGTGCTAAAGAATACCTGAACCCTTTTGATTAAACCACTTTAGTTGTTATAATGAGACCATATTTGAAAGCCATCTGTGATTTTTCTGTTCTTACTCTGCAATAACCTTGGCAATGACAAGTTAAAAATAAAATGTATGCAAATTTTATAATGGAGAATGCGGGCATCAATCCCGCTACCTCTCGCTTGCTAAGCGAGCGCTCTACCATTTGAGCTAATTCCCCTGTGTGTTTAATCTGCATAACATTAAAAAAGTAACCTGACTGCCTTCCACACTTTATTTGAAGTTCAATTGCCCATAACAGTGTTCAGTTCACTCCTAACTTATGCCTTACCTCCAGTTATGGGATGTTTTACAGTTCAGGTTGGCCTGTTTACTACTCGAATATGAGTGATATTGCGGTGTGTTCATCTAGACTCATACCCTACCTAATCTTGAAGTTAAATTTCCCACCAATGGGAAACCAAGGGAGATACCATTTTTGATACTTATTGCATGTCTAATGCAAGAATAATCACCAGATTATGAGAGTCCAGCAAAAATTACTCATTTTCGTCCAACGTGGGGCTCGAACCCACGACCCTGAGATTAAGAGTCTCATGCTCTACCGACTGAGCTAGCCGGGCTCCCACTTCAAGATGGTATGCAGACTAATCATTTTTTATGAAGGAAATCCATTCCTTGACAATTTTTGTGAGTTATTGCATGTCTAATGCAAGATGAAGCTCCATATTATGAGAGTCAATGCAATATTCAGGCAAAAATTACTCGTTTTTGCCCAACGTGGGGCTCGAACCCACGACCCTGAGATTAAGAGTCTCATGCTCTACCGACTGAGCTAGCCAGGCTCCCTCCTTAAGACAGTATGCAGACCAATCCCTTTTTGTGAAGAAAATCAAATCCTGGATATTCCTCTACTCTTGTTTTGCAAGGAAAGCCAGATTTATACATCCTTCAGAGGATAGAGTGTCAAATAAAACAAGAGAAAATGAAAATGGAAGTTGTGAGAACTTCATTTTGAGATTGCATAAGAATTCAAATTCCTCTCACGTGCTAAAGAATACATGAACCCTTTTGATTAAACCACTTTAGTTGTTATAATGAGACCATATTTGAAAGCCATCTGTGATTTTTCTGTTCTTACTCTGCAATGACCTTGGCAATGACAAGTTAAAAATAAAATGTATGCAAATTTTATAAAGGAGAATGCGGGCATCGATCGCGCTACCTCTCACATGCTAAGCGAGCACTCTACCATTTGAGCTAATTTTCCTGTGTATTTAATCTGCATAACATGAAAAAAGTAACCTCACTGCCTTCCACACTTTATTTGAAGTCCAATTGCCCATAACAGTGTTCAGTTCACTCCTAACTTATGCCTTACCTCCACTTATGGGATGTTTTACAGTTCAGGTTGGCCTGTTTACTCCTTGAATATGAGTGATATTGCGGTGTGTTCATCTAGACTCATACCCTACCTAATCTTGAAGTTAAATTTCCCACCAATGAGAAACCAAGGGAGATACCTTTTTGATACTTATTGCATGTCTAATGCAAGAAAAATCACCAGATTCTGAGAGTCAATGCAATAATCCAGCAAAAATTACTCATTTTCGCCCAACGTGGGGCTCGAACCCACGGCCCTGAGATTAAGAGTCTCATGCTCTACCATCTGAGCTAGCCAGGCTCCCTCTTCAAGATGGTATGCAGACTAATCATTTTTTATGAAGGAAATCCATTCCTGGACAATTTTTGGAAGTTATTGCATGTCTAATGCAAGATTAATCTCCATATTAAGAGAGTCAATGCAATATTCAGGCAAAAACTTACTCTTTTTCGCCCAACGTGGGGCTCAAACCCACGACCCTGAGATTAAGAGTCTTATACAGTACCGACTGAGCTAGCCGGGCTCCCTCCTTAAGACAGTATGCAGACCAATCACTTTTTGTGAAGAAAATCAAATCCTGGATATTCCTCTACTCTTGTTTTGCAAGGAAAGCCAGATTTATACATGCTTCAGAGGACAGAGTGTCAAATAAAATAAGAAAAAATAAAAACGAAAGTTGTGAGAACTTCATTTTGAGATTGCATAAGAATTCAAATTCCTCTCACGTGCTAAAGAATACCTGAACCCTTTTGATTAAACCACTTTAGTTGTTATAATGAGACCATATTTGAAAGCCATCTGTGATTTTTCTGATCTTACTCTGCATTGACCTTGGCAATGACAAGTTAAAAATAAAATGTATGCAAATTTTATAATGGAGAATGCGGGCATCAATCCCACTACCTCTCGCTTGCTAAGCGAGCGCTCTACCATTTGGGCTAATTCCCCTGTGTGTTTAATCTGCATTACATTAAAAGTGTAACCTCACTGCCTTTCACACTTTATTTGAAGTCCAATTGCCCATAACAGTGTTCAGTTCACTCCTAACTTATGCCTTACCTCCACTTATGGGATGTTTTACAGTTCAGGTTGGCCTGTTTACTACTCGAATATGAGTGATATTGCGGTGTGTTCATCTAGACTCATACCCTACCTAATCTTGAAGTTAAATTTCCCACCAATGGGAAACCAAGGGAGATACCATTTTTGATACTTATTGCATGTCTAATGCAAGAATAATCACCAGATTATGAGAGTCCAGCAAAAGTTACTCATTTTCGCACAACGTGGGGCTCGAACCCACAACCCTGTGATTAAGAGTGTCATGCTTTACTGACTGAGCTAGCCGGGCTCCCACTTCAAGATGGTATGCAGACTAATCATTTTTTATGAAGGAAATCCATTCCTGGACATTTTTTGCGAGTTATTGCATGTCTAATGCAAGATGAAGCTCCATATTATGAGAGTCAATTCAATATTCAGGCAAAAATTACTCGTTTTCGCCCAACTTGGGGCTCAAACCCACGACCCTGAGATTAAGAATCTCATGATCTACCGACTGAGCTAGCCGGGCTCCCTCCTTAAGACAGTATGCAGACCAATCACTTTTTGTGAAGAAAATCAAATCCTGGATATTCCTCTACTCTTGTTTTGCAAGGAAAGCCTGATTTATACATGCTTCAGAGGACAGAGTGTCAAATAAAATAAGAGAAAATGAAAATGGAAGTTGTGAGAACTTCATTTTGAGATTGCATAAGAATTCAAATTCCTCTCACGTGCTAAAGAATACCTGAACCCTTTTGATTAAACCACTTTATTTGTTATAATGAGACCATATTTGAAAGCCATCTGTGATTTTTCTGTTCTTACTCTGCAATGACCTTGGCAATGACAAGTTAAAAATAAAATGTATGCAAATTTTATAATGGAGAAAGCGGGCATTGATCCCGCTACCTCTCACATGCTAAGCGAGCACTCTATCATTTGAGCAAATTCCCCTGTGTATTTAATCTGCATAACATGAGAAAAGTAACCTCACTGCCTTCCACACTTTTTTGAAGTCCAATTGCCCATAACAGTGTTCAGTTCACTCCTAATTTATGCCTTACCTCCACTTATGGGATGTTTTACAGTTCAGGTTGGCCTGTTTACTACTCAAATATGAGTGATATTGCAGTGTGTTCATCTAGACTCATACCCTACCTAATCTTGAAGTTAAATTTCCCACCAATGAGAAACCAAGGGAGATACCATTTTTGATAGTTATTGCATGTCTAATGCAAGAATAATCACCAGATTATGAGAGTCAATGCAATAATCCAGCAAAAATTACTCATTTTCGCCCAACGTGGGGTTCGAACCCACGGCCCTGAGAGTAAGAGTTTCATGCTCTACCGACTGAGCTAGCCGGTTTCTCTCTTCAAGGTGGTATGCAGACTAATCATTTTTTCTTGAAGGAAATCCATTCCTGGACAATTTTTGGGAGTTATTGCATGTCTAATGCAAGATTAATCTCCATATTATGAGAGTCAATGCAATATTCAGGCAAAAGGTACACTTTTTCGCCCAATGTGGGGCTCAAACCTCAACCCTGAGATTAAGAGTCTCATGCTCTACCGACTGAGCTAGCCAGGCTCCCTCCTTAAGACAGTATGCAGACCAATCCCTTTTTGTGAAGAAAATCAAATCCTGGATATTCCTCTACTCTTGTTTTGCAAGGAAAGCCAGATTTATACATCCTTCAGAGGATAGAGTGTCAAATAAAACAAGAGAAAATGAAAATGGAAGTTGTGAGAACTTCATTTTGAGATTGCATAAGAATTCAAATTCCTCTCACGTGCTAAAGAATACATGAACCCTTTTGATTAAACCACTTTAGTTGTTATAATGAGACCATATTTGAAAGCCATCTGTGATTTTTCTGTTCTTACTCTGCAATGACCTTGGCAATGACAAGTTAAAAATAAAATGTATGCAAATTTTATAATGGAGAATGCGGGCATCGATCGCGCTACCTCTCACATGCTAAGCGAGCACTCTACCATTTGAGCTAATTCCCCTGTGTATTTAATCTGCATAACATGAAAAAAGTAACCTCACTGCCTTCCACACTTTATTTGAAGTCCAATTGCCCATAACAGTGTTCAGTTCACTCCTAACTTATGCCTTACCTCCACTTATGGGATGTTTTACAGTTCAGGTTGGCCTGTTTACTCCTTGAATATGAGTGATATTGCGGTGTGTTCATCTAGACTCATACCCTACCTAATCTTGAAGTTAAATTTCCCACCAATGAGAAACCAAGGGAGATACCATTTTTGATACTTATTGCATGTCTAATGCAAGAATAATCACCAGATTATGAGAGTCCAGCAAAAATTACTCATTTTCGCCCAACGTGGGGCTCGAACCCACGACCCTGTGATTAAGAGTGTCATGCTCTACCAACTGAGCTAGCCGGGCTCCCACTTCAAGATGGTATGCAGACTAATCATTTTTTATGAAGGAAATCCATTCCTGGACAATTTTTGCGAGTTATTGCATGTCTAATGCAAGATGAAGCTCCATATTATGAGAGTCAATGCAATATTCAGGCAAAAATTACTCGTTTTTGCCCAACGCGGGGCTCGAACCCACCACCCAGAGATTAAGAGTCTCATGCTCTACCGACTGAGCTAGCTGGGCTCCCTCCTTAAGACAGTATGCAGGCCAATCCCTTTTTGTGAAGAAAATCAAATCCTGGATATTCCTCTACTCTTGTTTTGCAAGGAAAGCCAGATTTATACATCCTTCAGAGGATAGAGTGTCAAATAAAACAAGAGAAAATGAAAATGGAAGTTGTGAGAACTTCATTTTGAGATTGCATAAGAATTCAAATTCCTCTCACGTGCTAAAGAATACATGAACCCTTTTGATTAAACAACTTCAGTTGTTATAATGAGACCATATTTGAAAGCCATCTGTGATTTTTCTGATCTTACTCTGCATTGACCTTGGCAATGACAAGTTAAAAATAAAATGTATCCAATTTTATAATGGAGAATGCGGGCATCGATCCCGCTACCTCTCGCATGCTAAGCGAGGGTTCTACCATTTGAGCTAAATCCCCTGTGTGTTTAATCTGCATAACATGAAAAAAGTAACCTTACTGCCTTCCACACTTTATTTGAAGTCCAATTGTCCATAACAGTGTTCAGTTCACTCCTAACTTATGCCTTACCTCCACTTATGGGATGTTTTACAGTTCAGGTTGGCCTGTTTACTCCTTGAATATGAGTGATATTGCGGTGTGTTCATCTAGACTCATACCCTACCTAATCTTGAAGTTAAATTTCCCACCAATGAGAAACCAAGGGAGATACCATTGTTGATACTTATTGCATGTCTAATGCAAGAAAAATCACCAGATTATGAGAGTCAATGCAATAATCCAGCAAAAATTACTCATTTTCACCCAACGTGGGGCTCGAACACACGGCCCTGAGATTAAGAGTCTCATGCTCTACCAACTGAGCTAGCCAGGCTCCCTCTTCAAGCTGGTATGCCGACTAATCATTTTTTATGAAGGAAATCCAATCCTGGACAATTTTTGCGAGTTATTGCATGTCTAATGCAAGATGAAGCTCCATATTATGAGAATCAATGCAATATTCAGGCAAAAATTACTTGTTTTCGCCCAACGTGGGGCTCAAACTCATGACCCTGCTATTAAGAGTCTCATGCTCTACCGACTGAGCTAGCCGGGATCCCTCCTTAAGAAAGTATGCAGACCAATCACTTTTTGTGAAGAAAATCAAATCCTGGATATTCCTCTACTCTTGTTTTGCAAGGAAAGCCAGATTTATACATCCTTCAGAGGACAGAGTGTCAAATAAAATAAGAAAAAATAAAAACGGAAGTTGTGAGAACATCATTTTGAGATTGCATAAGAATTCAAATTCCTCTCACGTGCTAAAGAATACCTGAACCCTTTTGATTAAACCACTTTAGTTGTTATAATGAGACCATATTTGAAAGCCATCTGTGATTTTTCTGATCTTACTCTGCATTGACCTTGGCAATGACAAGTTAAAAATAAAATGTATGCAAATTTTATAATGGAGAATGCGAGCATCAATCCCGCTACCTCTCGCTTGCTAAGCGAGTGCTCTACCATTTGAGCTAATTCCCCTGTGTGTTTAATCTGCATAACATTAAAAAAGTAACCTGACTGCCTTCCACACTTTATTTGTAGTCCAATTGCCCATAACAGTGTTCAGTTCACTCCTAACTTATGCCTTACCTCCACTTATGGGATGATTTACAGTTCAGGTTGGCCTGTTTACTACTCGAATATGAGTGATATTGCGGTGTGTTCATCTAGACTCATACCCTACCTAATCTTGAAGTTAAATTTCCCACCAATGAGAAACCAAGGGAGATACCATTTTTGATACTTATTGCATGTCTAATGCAAGAATAATCACCAGATTATGAGAGTCCAGCAAAAATTACTAATTTTCGCCCAACGTGGGGCTCGAACCCACGACCCTGTGATTAAGAGTGTCATGCTCTACCGACTGAGCTAGCCGGGCTCCCACTTCAAGATGGTATGCAGACTAATCATTTTTTATGAAGGAAATCCACTCCTGGACAATTTTTGCGAGTTATTGCATGTCTAATGCAAGATGAAGCTCCATATTATGAGAGTCAATGCAATATTCAGGCAAAAATTACTCGTTTTCGCCAAATGTGGGGCTCGAACCCACGACCCTGAGATTAAGAGTCTCATGCTCTACCGACTGAGCTAGCTGGGCTCCCTCCTTAAGACAGTATGCAGACCAATCCCTTTTTGTGAAGAAAATCAAATCCTGGATATTCCTCTACTCTTGTTTTGCAAGGAAAGCCAGATTTATACATCCTTCAGAGGATAGAGTGTCAAATAAAACAAGAGAAAATGAAAATGGAAGTTGTGAGAACTTCATTTTGAGATTGCATAAGAATCCAAATTCCTCTCACGTGCTAAAGAATACATGAACCCTTTTGATTAAACCACTTCAGTTGTTATAATGAGACCATATTTGAAAGCCATCTGTGATTTTTCTGATCTTACTCTGCATTGACCTTGGCAATGACAAGTTAAAAATAAAATGTATGCAAATTTTATAATGGAGAATGCGGGCATCGATCCCGCTACCTCTCGCATGCTAAGCGAGGGTTCTACCATTTGAGCTAATTCCCCTGTGTGTTTAATCTGCATAACATGAAAAAAGTAACCTCACTGCCTTCCACACTTTATTTGAAGTCCAATTGCCCATAACAGTGTTCAGTTCACTCCTAATTTATGCCTTACCTCCACTTATGGGATGTTTTACAGTTCAGGTTGGCCTGTTTACTCCTTGAATATGAGTGATATTGCGGTGTGTTCATCTAGACTCATACCCTACCTAATCTTGAAGTTAAATTTCCCACCAATGAGAAACCAAGGGAGATACCATTTTTGATACTTATTGCATGTCTAATGCAAGAAAAATCACCAGATTATGAGAGTAAATGCAATAATCCAGCAAAAATTACTCATTTTCGCCCAACGTGGGGCTCGAACCCACGACCCTGTGATTAAGAGTGTCATGCTCTACCAACTGAGCTAGCCGGGCTCCCACTTCAACATGGTATGCAGACTAATCATTTTTTATGAAGGAAATCCAATCCTGGACAATTTTTGCGAGTTATTGCATGTCTAATGCAAGATGAAGCTCCATATTATGAGAATCAATGCAATATTCAGGCAAAAATTACTCGTTTTCGCCCAACGTGGGGCTCAAACCCATGACCCTGCGATTAAGAGTCTCATGCTCTACCGACTGAGCTAGCCGGGATCCCTCCTTAAGAAAGTATGCAGACCAATCACTTTTTGTGAAGAAAATCAAATCCTGGATATTCCTCTACTCTTGTTTTGCAAGGAAAGCCAGATTTATACATCCTTCAGAGGACAGAGTGTCAAATAAAATAAGAAAAAATAAAAACGGAAGTTGTGAGAACATCATTTTGAGATTGCATAAGAATTCAAATTCCTCTCACATGCTAAAGAATACCTGAACCCTTTTGATTAAACCACTTTAGTTGTTATAATGAGACCATATTTGAAAGCCATCTGTGATTTTTCTGTTCTTACTCTGCAATTGCCTTGGCAATGACAAGTTAAAAATAAAATGTATGCAAATTTTATAATGGAGAATGCGGGCATCAATCCCACTACCTCTCGCTTGCTAAGCGAGCGCTCTACCATTTGAGCTAATTCCCCTGTGTGTTTAATCTGCATAACATTAAAAAAGTAACCTGACTGCCTTCCACACTTTATTTGAAGTCCAATTGCCCATAACAGTGTTCAGTTCACTCCTAACTTATGCCTTACCTCCACTTATGGGATGATTTACAGTTCAGGTTGGCCTGTTTACTACTCGAATATGAGTGATATTGCGGTGTGTTCATCTAGACTCATACCCTACCTAATCTTGAAGTTAAATTTCCCACCAATGAGAAACCAAGGGAGATACCATTTTTGATACTTATTGCATGTCTAATGCAAGAATAATCACCAGATTATGAGAGTCCAGCAAAAATTACTAATTTTCGCCCAACGTGGGGCTCGAACCCACGACCCTGTGATTAAGAGTGTCATGCTCTACCGACTGAGCTAGCCGGGCTCCCACTTCAAGATGGTATGCAGACTAATCATTTTTTATGAAGGAAATACATTTCTGGACAATTTTTGCGAGTTATTGCATGTCTAATGCAAGATGAAGCTCCATATTATGAGAGTCAATGCAATATTCAGGCAAAAATTACTCGTTTTCGCCCAATGTGGGGCTCGAACCCACGACCCTGAGATTAAGAGTCTCATGCTCTACCGACTGAGCTAGCTGGGCTCCCTCCTTAAGACAGTATGCAGACCAATCCCTTTTTGTGAAGAAAATCAAATCCTGGATATTCCTCTACTCTTGTTTTGCAAGGAAAGCCAGATTTATACATCCTTCAGAGGATAGAGTGTCAAATAAAACAAGAGAAAATGAAAATGGAAGTTGTGAGAACTTCATTTTGAGATTGCATAAGAATCCAAATTCCTCTCACGTGCTAAAGAATACATGAACCCTTTTGATTAAACCACTTCAGTTGTTATAATGAGACCATATTTGAAAGCCATCTGTGATTTTTCTGATCTTACTCTGCATTGACCTTGGCAATGACAAGTTAAAAATAAAATGTATGCAAATTTTATAATGGAGAATGCGGGCATCGATCCCGCTACCTCTCGCATGCTAAGCGAGGGTTCTACCATTTGAGCTAATTCCCCTGTGTGTTTAATCTGCATAACATGAAAAAAGTAACCTCACTGCCTTCCACACTTTATTTGAAGTCCAATTGCCCATAACAGTGTTCAGTTCACTCCTAACTTATGCCTTACCTCCACTTATGGGATGTTTTACAGTTCAGGTTGGCCTGTTTACTCCTTGAATATGAGTGATATTGCGGTGTGTTCATCTAGACTCATACCCTACCTAATCTTGAAGTTAAATTTCCCACCAATGAGAAACCAAGGGAGATACCATTTTTGATACTTATTGCATGTCGAATGCAAGAAAAATCACCAGATTATGAGAGTAAATGCAATAATCCAGCAAAAATTACTCATTTTCGCCCAACGTGGGGCTCGAACCCACGACCCTGTGATTAAGAGTGTCATGCTCTACCAACTGAGCTAGCCGGGCTCCCACTTCAAGATGGTATGCAGACTAATCATTTTTTACGAAGGAAATCCATTCCTGGACAATTTTTGCGAGTTATTGCATGTCTAATGCAAGATGAAGCTCCATATTATGAGAGTCAATGCAATATTCAGGCAAAAATTACTCGTTTTTGCCCAACGCGGGGCTCGAACCCACGACCCAGAGATTAAGAGTCTCATGCTCTACCGTCTGAGCTAGCTGGGCTCCCTCCTTAAGACAGTATGCAGACCAATCCCTTTTTGTGAAGAAAATCAAATCCTGGATATTCCTCTACTCTTGTTTTGCAAGGAAAGCCAGATTTAAACATCCTTCAAAGGACAGAGTGTCAAATAAAATAAGAGAAAATGAAAATGGAAGTTGTGAGAACTTCATTTTGAGATTGCATAAGAATTCAAATTCCTCTCACGTGCTAAAGAATACATGAACCCTTTTGATTAAACCACTTCAGTTGTTATAATGAGACCATATTTGAAAGCCATCTGTGATTTTTCTGATCTTACTCTGCATTGACCTTGGCAATGACAAGTTAAAAATAATATGTAGCCAATTTTATAATGGAGAATGCGGGCATCGATCCCGCTACCTCTCGCATGCTAAGCGAGGGTTCTACCATTTGAGCTAATTCCCCTGTGTGTTTAATCTGCATAACATGAAAAAAGTAACCTTACTGCCTTCCACACTTTATTTGAAGTCCAATTGCCCATAACAGTGTTCAGTTCACTCCTAACTTATGCCTTACCTCCACTTATGGGATGTTTTACAGTTCAGGTTGGCCTGTTTACTCCTTGAATATGAGTGATATTGCGGTGTGTTCATCTAGACTCATACCCTACCTAATCTTGAAGTTAAATTTCCCACCAATGAGAAACCAAGGGAGATACCATTGTTGATACTTATTGCATGTCTAATGCAAGAAAAATCACCAGATTATGAGAGTCAATGCAATAATCCAGCAAAAATTACTCATTTTCACCCAACGTGGGGCTCGAACACACGTCCCTGAGATTAAGAGTCTCATGCTCTACCAACTGAGCTAGCCAGGCTCCCTCTTCAAGATGGTATGCAGACTAATCATTTTTTATGAAGGAAATCCATTCCTGGACAATTTTTGGAAGTTATTGCATGTCTAATGCAAGATTAATCTCCATATTAAGAGAGTCAATGCAATATTCAGGCAAAAACTTACTCTTTTTCGCCCAACGTGGGGCTCAAACCCACGACCCTGAGATTAAGAGTCTCATACAGTACCGACTGAGCTAGCCGGGCTCCCTCCTTAAGACAGTATGCAGACCAATCACTTTTTGTGAAGAAAATCAAATCCTGGATATTCCTCTACTCTTGTTTTGCAAGGAAAGCCAGATTTATACATGCTTCAGAGGACAGAGTGTCAAATAAAATAAGAAAAAATAAAAACGGAAGTTGTGAGAACATCATTTTGAGATTGCATAAGAATTCAAATTCCTCTCACGTGCTAAAGAATACCTGAACCCTTTTGATTAAACCACTTTAGTTGTTATAATGAGACCATATTTGAAAGCCATCTGTGATTTTTCTGTTCTTACTCTGCAATTGCCTTGGCAATGACAAGTTAAAAATAAAATGTATGCAAATTTTATAATGGAGAATGCGGGCATCAATCCCACTACCTCTCGCTTGCTAAGCGAGCGCTCTACCATTTGAGCTAATTCCCCTGTGTGTTTAATCTGCATAACATTAAAAAAGTAACCTGACTGCCTTCCACACTTTATTTGAAGTCCAATTGCCCATAACAGTGTTCAGTTCACTCCTAACTTATGCCTTACCTCCACTTATGGGATGTTTTACAGTTCAGGTTGGCCTGTTTACTACTCGAATATGAGTGATATTGCGGTGTGTTCATCTAGACTCATACCCTACCTAATCTTGAAGTTAAATTTCCCACCAATGGGAAACCAAGGGAGATACCATTTTTGATACTTATTGCATGTCTAATGCAAGAATAATCACCAGATTATGAGAGTCCAGCAAAAGTTACTCATTTTCGCCCAACGTGGGGCTCGAACCCACAACCCTGTGATTAAGAGTGTCATGCTTTACTGACTGAGCTAGCCGGGCTCCCACTTCAAGATGGTATGCAGACTAATCATTTTTTATGAAGGAAATCCATTCCTGGACATTTTTTGCGAGTTATTGCATGTCTAATGCAAGATGAAGCTCCATATTATGAGAGTCAATGCAATATTCAGGCAAAAATTACTCTTTTTCGCCCGACGTGGGGCTCGAACCCACGACCCTGAGATTAAAAGTCTCATGCTCTACCGACTGAGCTAGCCGGGCTCCCTCCTTAAGACAGTATGCAAACCAATCCCTTTTTGTGAAGAAAATCAAATCCTGGATATTCCTCTACTCTTGTTTTGCAAGGAAAGCCAGATTTATACATCCTTCAGAGGACAGAGTGTCAAATAAAACAAGAGAAAATGAAAATGGAAGTTGTGGGAACTTCATTTTGAGATTGCATAAGAATTCAAATTCCTCTCACGTGCTAAAGAATACCTGAACCCTTTTGATTAAACCACTTTAGTTGTTATAATGAGACCATATTTGAAAGCCATCTGTGATTTTTCTGTTCTTACTCTGCAATGACCTTGGCAATGACAAGTTAAAAATAAAATGTATGCAAATTTTATAATGGAGAAAGCGGGCATTGATCCCGCTACCTCTCACATGCTAAGCGAGCACTCTATCATTTGAGCAAATTCCCCTGTGTATTTAATCTGCATAACATGAGAAAAGTAACCTCACTGCCTTCCACACTTTTTTGAAGTCCAATTGCCCATAACAGTGTTCAGTTCACTCCTAATTTATGCCTTACCTCCACTTATGGGATGTTTTACAGTTCAGGTTGGCCTGTTTACTACTCAAATATGAGTGATATTGCAGTGTGTTCATCTAGACTCATACCCTACCTAATCTTGAAGTTAAATTTCCCACCAATGAGAAACCAAGGGAGATACCATTTTTGATAGTTATTGCATGTCTAATGCAAGAATAATCACCAGATTATGAGAGTCAATGCAATAATCCAGCAAAAATTACTCATTTTCGCCCAACGTGGGGTTCGAACCCACGGCCCTGAGAGTAAGAGTTTCATGCTCTACCGACTGAGCTAGCCAGTTTCTCTCTTCAAGGTGGTATGCAGACTAATCATTTTTTCTTGAAGGAAATCCATTCCTGGACAATTTTTGGGAGTTATTGCATGTCTAATGCAAGATTAATCTCCATATTATGAGAGTCAATGCAATATTCAGGCAAAAGGTACACTTTTTCGCCCAATGTGGGGCTCAAACCTCAACCCTGAGATTAAGAGTCTCATGCTCTACCGACTGAGCTAGCCAGGCTCCCTCCTTAAGACAGTATGCAGACCAATCCCTTTTTGTGAAGAAAATCAAATCCTGGATATTCCTCTACTCTTGTTTTGCAAGGAAAGCCAGATTTATACATCCTTCAGAGGACAGAGTGTCAAATAAAACAAGAGAAAATGAAAATGGAAGTTGTGAGAACTTCATTTTGAGATTGCAAAAGAATTCAAATTCCTCTCACGTGCTAAAGAATACATGAACCCTTTTGATTAAACCACTTTAGTTGTTATAATGAGACCATATTTGAAAGCCATCTGTGATTTTTCTGTTCTTACTCCGCAATGACCTTGGCAATGACAAGTTAAAAATAAAATGTATGCAAATTTTATAATGGAGAATGCGGGCATCGATCGCGCTACCTCTCACATGCTAAGCGAGCACTCTACCATTTGAGCTAATTCCCCTGTGTATTTAATCTGCATAACATGAAAAAAGTAACCTCACTGCCTTCCACACTTTATTTGAAGTCCAATTGCCCATAACAGTGTTCAGTTCACTCCTAACATATGCCTTACCTCCACTTATGGGATGATTTACAGTTCAGGTTGGCCTGTTTACTACTCGAATATGAGTGATATTGCGGTGTGTTCATCTAGACTCATACCCTACCTAATCTTGAAGTTAAATTTCCCACCAATGAGAAACCAAGGGAGATACCATTTTTGATACTTATTGCATGTCTAATGCAAGAATAATCACCAGATTATGAGAGTCCAGCAAAAATTACTAATTTTCGCCCAACGTGGGGCTCGAACCCACGACCCTGTGATTAAGAGTGTCATGCTCTACCGACTGAGCTAGCCGGGCTCCCACTTCAAGATGGTATGCAGACTAATCATTTTTTATGAAGGAAATCCACTCCTGGACAATTTTTGCGAGTTATTGCATGTCTAATGCAAGATGAAGCTCCATATTATGAGAGTCAATGCAATATTCAGGCAAAAATTACTCGTTTTCGCCAAATGTGGGGCTCGAACCCACGACCCTGAGATTAAGAGTCTCATGCTCTACCGACTGAGCTAGCTGGGCTCCCTCCTTAAGACAGTATGCAGACCAATCCCTTTTTGTGAAGAAAATCAAATCCTGGATATTCCTCTACTCTTGTTTTGCAAGGAAAGCCAGATTTATACATCCTTCAGAGGACAGAGTGTCAAAAAAAACAAGAGAAAATGAAAATGGAAGTTGTGAGAACTTCATTTTGAGATTGCATAAGAATCCAAATTCCTCTCACGTGCTAAAGAATACATGAACCCTTTTGATTAAACCACTTCAGTTGTTATAATGAGACCATATTTGAAAGCCATCTGTGATTTTTCTGATCTTACTCTGCATTGACCTTGGCAATGACAAGTTAAAAATAAAATGTATGCACATTTTATAATGGAGAATGCAGGCATCGATCCCGCTATGTCTCGCATGCTAAGCGAGGGTTCTACCATTTGAGCTAATTCCCCTGTGTGTTTAATCTGCATAACATGAAAAAAGTAACCTCACTGCCTTCCACACTTTATTTGAAGTCCAATTGCCCATAACAGTGTTCAGTTCACTCCTAATTTATGCCTTACCTCCACTTATGGGATGTTTTACAGTTCAGGTTGGCCTGTTTACTCCTTGAATATGAGTGATATTGCGGTGTGTTCATCTAGACTCATACCCTACCTAATCTTGAAGTTAAATTTCCCACCAATGAGAAACCAAGGGAGATACCATTTTTGATACTTATTGCATGTCTAATGCAAGAAAAATCACCAGATTATGAGAGTAAATGCAATAATCCAGCAAAAATTACTCATTTTCGCCCAACGTGGGGCTCGAACCCACGACCCTGTGATTAAGAGTGTCATGCTCTACCAACTGAGCTAGCCGGGCTCCCACTTCAACATGGTATGCAGACTAATCATTTTTTATGAAGGAAATCCAATCCTGGACAATTTTTGCGAGTTATTGCATGTCTAATGCAAGATGAAGCTCCATATTATGAGAATCAATGCAATATTCAGGCAAAAATTACTCGTTTTCGCCCAACGTGGGGCTCAAACCCATGACCCTGCGATTAAGAGTCTCATGCTCTACCGACTGAGCTAGCCGGGATCCCTCCTTAAGAAAGTATGCAGACCAATCACTTTTTGTGAAGAAAATCAAATCCTGGATATTCCTCTACTCTTGTTTTGCAAGGAAAGCCAGATTTATACATCCTTCAGAGGACAGAGTGTCAAATAAAATAAGAAAAAATAAAAACGGAAGTTGTGAGAACATCATTTTGAGATTGCATAAGAATTCAAATTCCTCTCACGTGCTAAAGAATACCTGAACCCTTTTGATTAAACCACTTTAGTTGTTATAATGAGACCATATTTGAAAGCCATCTGTGATTTTTCTGTTCTTACTCTGCAATTGCCTTGGCAATGACAAGTTAAAAATAAAATGTATGCAAATTTTATAATGGAGAATGCGGGCATCAATCCCACTACCTCTCGCTTGCTAAGCGAGCGCTCTACCATTTGAGCTAATTCCCCTGTGTATTTAATCTGCATAACATTAAAAAAGTAACCTGACTGCCTTCCACACTTTATTTGAAGTCCAATTGCCCATAACAGTGTTCAGTTCACTCCTAACTTATGCCTTACCTCCACTTATGGGATGATTTACAGTTCAGGTTGGCCTGTTTACTACTCGAATATGAGTGATATTGCGGTGTGTTCATCTAGACTCATACCCTACCTAATCTTGAAGTTAAATTTCCCACCAATGAGAAACCAAGGGAGATACCATTTTTGATACTTATTGCATGTCTAATGCAAGAATAATCACCAGATTATGAGAGTCCAGCAAAAATTACTAATTTTCGCCCAACGTGGGGCTCGAACCCACGACCCTGTAATTAAGAGTGTCATGCTCTACCGACTGAGCTAGCCGGGCTCCCACTTCAAGATGGTATGCAGACTAATCATTTTTTATGAAGGAAATACATTCCTGGACAATTTTTGCGAGTTATTGCATGTCTAATGCAAGATGAAGCTCCATATTATGAGAGTCAATGCAATATTCAGGCAAAAATTACTCGTTTTCGCCCAATGTGGGGCTCGAACCCACGACCCTGAGATTAAGAGTCTCATGCTCTACCGACTGAGCTAGCTGGGCTCCCTCCTTAAGACAGTATGCAGACCAATCCCTTTTTGTGAAGAAAATCAAATCCTGGATATTCCTCTACTCTTGTTTTGCAAGGAAAGCCAGATTTATACATCCTTCAGAGGATAGAGTGTCAAATAAAACAAGAGAAAATGAAAATGGAAGTTGTGAGAACTTCATTTTGAGATTGCATAAGAATCCAAATTCCTCTCACGTGCTAAAGAATACATGAACCCTTTTGATTAAACCACTTCAGTTGTTATAATGAGACCATATTTGAAAGCCATCTGTGATTTTTCTGATCTTACTCTGCATTGACCTTGGCAATGACAAGTTAAAAATAAAATGTATGCAAATTTTATAATGGAGAATGCGGGCATCGATCCCGCTACCTCTCGCATGCTAAGCGAGGGTTCTACCATTTGAGCTAATTCCCCTGTGTGTTTAATCTGCATAACATGAAAAAAGTAACCTCACTGCCTTCCACACTTTATTTGAAGTCCAATTGCCCATAACAGTGTTCAGTTCACTCCTAACTTATGCCTTACCTCCACTTATGGGATGTTTTACAGTTCAGGTTGGCCTGTTTACTCCTTGAATATGAGTGATATTGCGGTGTGTTCATCTAGACTCATACCCTACCTAATCTTGAAGTTAAATTTCCCACCAATGAGAAACCAAGGGAGATACCATTTTTGATACTTATTGCATGTCTAATGCAAGAAAAATCACCAGATTATGAGAGTAAATGCAATAATCCAGCAAAAATTACTCATTTTCGCCCATCGTGGGGCTCGAACCCACGACCCTGTGATTAAGAGTGTCATGCTCTACCAACTGAGCTAGCCGGGCTCCCACTTCAAGATGGTATGCAGACTAATCATTTTTTATGAAGGAAATCCATTCCTGGACAATTTTTGCGAGTTATTGCATGTCTAATGCAAGATGAAGCTCCATTTTATGAGAGTCAATGCAATATTCAGGCAAAAATTACTCGTTTTTGCCCAACGCGGGGCTCGAACCCACGACCCAGAGATTAAGAGTCTCATGCTCTACCGTCTGAGCTAGCTGGGCTCCCTCCTTAAGACAGTATGCAGACCAATCCCTTTTTGTGAAGAAAATCAAATCCTGGATATTCCTCTACTCTTGTTTTGCAAGGAAAGCCAGATTTATACATCCTTCAGAGGATAGAGTGTCAAATAAAACAAGAGAAAATGAAAATGGAAGTTGTGAGAACTTCATTTTGAGATTGCATAAGAATTCAAATTCCTCTCACGTGCTAAAGAATACATGAACCCTTTTGATTAAACCACTTCAGTTGTTATAATGAGACCATATTTGAAAGCCATCTGTGATTTTTCTGATCTTACTCTGCATTGACCTTGGCAATGACAAGTTAAAAATAAAATGTAGCCAATTTTATAATGGAGAATGCGGGCATCGATCCCGCTACCTCTCGCATGCTAAGCGAGGGTTCTACCATTTGAGCTAATTCCCCTGTGTGTTTAATCTGCATTACATTAAAAGTGTAACCTCACTGCCTTTCACACTTTGTTTGAAGTCCAATTGCCCATAACAGTGTTCAGTTCACTCCTAACTTATGCCTTACCTCCACTTATGGGATGTTTTACAGTTCAGGTTGGCCTGTTTACTACTCGAATATGAGTGATATTGCGGTGTGTTCATCTAGACTCATACCCTACCTAATCTTGAAGTTAAATTTCCCACCAATGGGAAACCAAGGGAGATACCATTTTTGATACTTATTGCATGTCTAATGCAAGAATAATCACCAGATTATGAGAGTCCAGCAAAAGTTACTCATTTTCGCCCAACGTGGGGCTCGAACCCACAACCCTGTGATTAAGAGTGTCATGCTTTACTGACTGAGCTAGCCGGGCTCCCACTTCAAGATGGTATGCAGACTAATCATTTTTTATGAAGGAAATCCATTCCTGGACATTTTTTGCGAGTTATTGCATGTCTAATGCAAGATGAAGCTCCATATTATGAGAGTCAATTCAATATTCAGGCTAACTTATGCCTTACCTCCACTTATGGGATGTTTTACAGTTCAGGTTGGCCTGTTTACTACTCGATTATGAGTGATATTGTGGTGTGTTCATCTAGACTCATACTCTACCTAATCTTGAAGTAAAATTTCCCACCAATGAGAAACCAAGGGAGATACCATTTTTGATAGTTATTGCATGTCTAATGCAAGAATAATCACCAGATTATGAGAGTCCAGCAAAAATTACTCATTTTCGCCCAACGTGGGGCTCGAACCCACGACCCTGAGATTAAGAGTCTCATGCTTTACCGACTGAGCTAGCCGGGCTCCCACTTCAAGATGGTATGCAGACTAATCATTTTTTATGAAGGAAATCCATTCCTGGACAATTTTTGGGAGTTATTGCATGTCTAATGCAAGATGAAGCTCCATATTATGAGAGTCAATGCAATATTCAGGCAAAAATTACTCTTTTTCGCCCGACGTGGGGCTCGAACCCACGACCCTGAGATTAAAAGTCTCATGCTCTACCGACTGAGCTAGCCGGGCTCCCTCCTTAAGACAGTATGCAAACCAATCCCTTTTTGTGAAGAAAATCAAATCCTGGATATTCCTCTACTCTTGTTTTGCAAGGAAAGCCAGATTTATACATCCTTCAGAGGACAGAGTGTCAAATAAAACAAGAGAAAATGAAAATGGAAGTTGTGGGAACTTCATTTTGAGATTGCATAAGAATTCAAATTCCTCTCACGTGCTAAAGAATACCTGAACCCTTTTGATTAAACCACTTTAGTTGTTATAATGAGACCATATTTGAAAGCCATCTGTGATTTTTCTGTTCTTACTCTGCAATGACCTTGGCAATGACAAGTTAAAAATAAAATGTATGCAAATTTTATAATGGAGAAAGCGGGCATTGATCCCGCTACCTCTCACATGCTAAGCGAGCACTCTATCATTTGAGCAAATTCCCCTGTGTATTTAATCTGCATAACATGAGAAAAGTAACCTCACTGCCTTCCACACTTTTTTGAAGTCCAATTGCCCATAACAGTGTTCAGTTCACTCCTAATTTATGCCTTACCTCCACTTATGGGATGTTTTACAGTTCAGGTTGGCCTGTTTACTACTCAAATATGAGTGATATTGCAGTGTGTTCATCTAGACTCATACCCTACCTAATCTTGAAGTTAAATTTCCCACCAATGAGAAACCAAGGGAGATACCATTTTTGATAGTTATTGCATGTCTAATGCAAGAATAATCACCAGATTATGAGAGTCAATGCAATAATCCAGCAAAAATTACTCATTTTCGCCCAACGTGGGGTTCGAACCCACGGCCCTGAGAGTAAGAGTTTCATGCTCTACCGACTGAGCTAGCCGGTTTCTCTCTTCAAGGTGGTATGCAGACTAATCATTTTTTCTTGAAGGAAATCCATTCCTGGACAATTTTTGGGAGTTATTGCATGTCTAATGCAAGATTAATCTCCATATTATGAGAGTCAATGCAATATTCAGGCAAAAGGTACACTTTTTCGCCCAATGTGGGGCTCAAACCTCAACCCTGAGATTAAGAGTCTCATGCTCTACCGACTGAGCTAGCCAGGCTCCCTCCTTAAGACAGTATGCAGACCAATCCCTTTTTGTGAAGAAAATCAAATCCTGGATATTCCTCTACTCTTGTTTTGCAAGGAAAGCCAGATTTATACATCCTTCAGAGGATAGAGTGTCAAATAAAACAAGAGAAAATGAAAATGGAAGTTGTGAGAACTTCATTTTGAGATTGCATAAGAATTCAAATTCCTCTCACGTGCTAAAGAATACATGAACCCTTTTGATTAAACCACTTTAGTTGTTATAATGAGACCATATTTGAAAGCCATCTGTGATTTTTCTGTTCTTACTCTGCAATGACCTTGGCAATGACAAGTTAAAAATAAAATGTATGCAAATTTTATAATGGAGAATGCGGGCATCGATCGCGCTACCTCTCACATGCTAAGCGAGCACTCTACCATTTGAGCTAATTCCCCTGTGTATTTAATCTGCATAACATGAAAAAAGTAACCTCACTGCCTTCCACACTTTATTTGAAGTCCAATTGCCCACAACAGTGTTCAGTTCACTCATAACTTATGCCTTACCTCCACTTATGGGATGATTTACAGTTCAGGTTGGCCTGTTTACTACTCGAATATGAGTGATATTGCGGTGTGTTCATCTAGACTCATACCCTACCTAATCTTGAAGTTAAATTTCCCACCAATGAGAAACCAAGGGAGATACCATTTTTGATACTTATTGCATGTCTAATGCAAGAATAATCACCAGATTATGAGAGTCCAGCAAAAATTACTAATTTTCGCCCAACGTGGGGCTCGAACCCACGACCCTGTGATTAAGAGTGTCATGCTCTACCGACTGAGCTAGCCGGGCTCCCACTTCAAGATGGTATGCAGACTAATCATTTTTTATGAAGGAAATCCACTCCTGGACAATTTTTGCGAGTTATTGCATGTCTAATGCAAGATGAAGCTCCATATTATGAGAGTCAATGCAATATTCAGGCAAAAATTACTCGTTTTCGCCCAATGTGGGGCTCGAACCCACGACCCTGAGATTAAGAGTCTCATGCTCTACCGACTGAGCTAGCTGGGCTCCCTCCTTAAGACAGTATGCAGACCAATCCCTTTTTGTGAAGAAAATCAAATCCTGGATATTCCTCTACTCTTGTTTTGCAAGGAAAGCCAGATTTATACATCCTTCAGAGGATAGAGTGTCAAATAAAACAAGAGAAAATGAAAATGGAAGTTGTGAGAACTTCATTTTGAGATTGCATAAGAATCCAAATTCCTCTCACGTGCTAAAGAATACATGAACCCTTTTGATTAAACCACTTCAGTTGTTATAATGAGACCATATTTGAAAGCCATCTGTGATTTTTCTGATCTTACTCTGCATTGACCTTGGCAATGACAAGTTAAAAATAAAATGTATGCAAATTTTATAATGGAGAATGCGGGCATCGATCCCGCTACCTCTCGCATGCTAAGCGAGGGTTCTACCATTTGAGCTAATTCCCCTGTGTGTTTAATCTGCATAACATGAAAAAAGTAACCTCACTGCCTTCCACACTTTATTTGAAGTCCAATTGCCCATAACAGTGTTCAGTTCACTCCTAACTTATGCCTTACCTCCACTTATGGGATGTTTTACAGTTCAGGTTGGCCTGTTTACTCCTTGAATATGAGTGATATTGCGGTGTGTTCATCTAGACTCATACCCTACCTAATCTTGAAGTTAAATTTCCCACCAATGAGAAACCAAGGGAGATACCATTTTTGATACTTATTGCATGTCTAATGCAAGAAAAATCACCAGATTATGAGAGTAAATGCAATAATCCAGCAAAAATTACTCATTTTCGCCCAACGTGGGGCTCGAACCCACGACCCTGTGATTAAGAGTGTCATGCTCTACCAACTGAGCTAGCCGGGCTCCCACTTCAAGATGGTATGCAGACTAATCATTTTTTATGAAGGAAATCCATTCCTGGACAATTTTTGTGAGTTATTGCATGTCTAATGCAAGATGAAGCTCCATATTATGAGAGTCAATGCAATATTCAGGCAAAAATTACTCGTTTTTGCCCAACGCGGGGCTCGAACCCACGACCCAGAGATTAAGAGTCTCATGCTCTACCGTCTGAGCTAGCTGGGCTCCCTCCTTAAGACAGTATGCAGACCAATCCCTTTTTGTGAAGAAAATCAAATCCTGGATATTCCTCTACTCTTGTTTTGCAAGGAAAGCCAGATTTATACATCCTTCAGAGGATAGAGTGTCAAAAAAAATAAGAGAAAATGAAAACGGAAGTTGTGAGAACTTCATTTTGAGATTGCATAAGAATTCAAATTCCTCTCACATGCTAAAGAATACATGAACCCTTTTGATTAAACCACTTCAGTTGTTATAATGAGACCATATTTGAAAGCCATCTGTGATTTTTCTGATCTTACTCTGCATTGACCTTGGCAATGACAAGTTAAAAATAAAATGTAGCCAATTTTATAATGGAGAATGCGGGCATCGATCCCGCTACCTCTCGCATGCTAAGCGAGGGTTCTACCATTTGAGCTAATTCCCCTGTGTGTTTAATCTGCATAACATGAAAAAAGTAACCTTACTGCCTTCCACACTTTATTTGAAGTCCAATTGCCCATAACAGTGTTCAGTTCACTCCTAACTTATGCCTTACCTCCACTTATGGGATGTTTTACAGTTCAGGTTGGCCTGTTTACTCCTAGAATATGAGTGATATTGCGGTGTGTTCATCTAGACTCATACCCTACCTAATCTTGAAGTTAAATTTCCCACCAATGAGAAACCAAGGGAGATACCATTGTTGATACTTATTGCATGTCTAATGCAAGAAAAATCACCAGATTATGAGAGTCAATGCAATAATCCAGCAAAAATTACTCATTTTCACCCAACGTGGGGCTCGAACACACGTCCCTGAGATTAAGAGTCTCATGCTCTACCAACTGAGCTAGCCAGGCTCCCTCTTCAAGATGGTATGCAGACTAATCATTTTTTATGAAGGAAATCCATTCCTGGACAATTTTTGGAAGTTATTGCATGTCTAATGCAAGATTAATCTCCATATTAAGAGAGTCAATGCAATATTCAGGCAAAAACTTACTCTTTTTCGCCCAACGTGGGGCTCAAACCCACGACCCTGAGATTAAGAGTCTCATACAGTACCGACTGAGCTAGCCGGGCTCCCTCCTTAAGACAGTATGCAGACCAATCACTTTTTGTGAAGAAAATCAAATCCTGGATATTCCTCTACTCTTGTTTTGCAAGGAAAGCCAGATTTATACATGCTTCAGAGGACAGAGTGTCAAATAAAATAAGAAAAAATAAAAACGGAAGTTGTGAGAACTTCATTTTGAGATTGCATAAGAATTCAAATTCCTCTCACGTGCTAAAGAATACCTGAACCCTTTTGATTAAACCACTTTAGTTGTTATAATGAGACCATATTTGAAAGCCATCTGTGATTTTTCTGATCTTACTCTGCATTGACCTTGGCAATGACAAGTTAAAAATAAAATGTATGCAAATTTTATAATGGAGAATGCGGGCATCAATCCCACTACCTCTCGCTTGCTAAGCGAGCGCTCTACCATTTGGGCTAATTCCCCTGTGTGTTTAATCTGCATTACATTAAAAGTGTAACCTCACTGCCTTTCACACTTTATTTGAAGTCCAATTGCCCATAACAGTGTTCAGTTCACTCCTAACTTATGCCTTACCTCCACTTATGGGATGTTTTACAGTTCAGGTTGGCCTGTTTACTACTCGAATATGAGTGATATTGCGGTGTGTTCATCTAGACTCATACCCTACCTAATCTTGAAGTTAAATTTCCCACCAATGGGAAACCAAGGGAGATACCATTTTTGATACTTATTGCATGTCTAATGCAAGAATAATCACCAGATTATGAGAGTCCAGCAAAAGTTACTCATTTTCGCCCAACGTGGGGCTCGAACCCACAACCCTGTGATTAAGAGTGTCATGCTTTACTGACTGAGCTAGCCGGGCTCCCACTTCAAGATGGTATGCAGACTAATCATTTTTTATGAAGGAAATCCATTCCTGGACATTTTTTGCGAGTTATTGCATGTCTAATGCAAGATGAAGCTCCATATTATGAGAGTCAATTCAATATTCAGGCAAAAATTACTCGTTTTCGCCCAACTTGGGGCTCAAACCCACGACCCTGAGATTAAGAATCTCATGATCTACCGACTGAGCTAGCCGGGCTCCCTCCTTAAGACAGTATGCAGACCAATCACTTTTTGTGAAGAAAATCAAATCCTGGATATTCCTCTACTCTTGTTTTGCAAGGAAAGCCAGATTTATACATGCTTCAGAGGACAGAGTGTCAAATAAAATAAGAGAAAATGAAAATGGAAGTTGTGAGAACTTCATTTTGAGATTGCATAAGAATTCAAATTCCTCTCACGTGCTAAAGAATACCTGAACCCTTTTGATTAAACCACTTTATTTGTTATAATGAGACCATATTTGAAAGCCATCTGTGATTTTTCTGTTCTTACTCTGCAATGACCTTGGCAATGACAAGTTAAAAATAAAATGTATGCAAATTTTATAATGGAGAATGCGGGCATCAATCCCACTACCTCTCGCTTGCTAAGCGAGCGCTCTACCATTTGAGCTAATACCTCTGTGTGTTTAATCTGCATAACATTAAAAAAGTAACCTCACTGCCTTCCACACTTTATTTGAAGTCCAATTGCCCATAACAGTGTTCAGTTCACTCCTAACTTATGCCTTACCTCCACTTATGGGATGTTTTACAGTTCAGGTTGGCCTGTTTACTACTCGAATATGAGTGATATTGCCGTGTGTTCATCTAGACTCATACCCTACCTAATCTTGAAGTTAAATTTCCCACCAATGGGAAACCAAGGGAGATACCATTTTTGATACTTATTGCATGTCTAATGCAAGAATAATCACCAGATTATGAGAGTCCAGCAAAAGTTACTCATTTTCGCCCAACGTGGGGCTCGAACCCACAACCCTGTGATTAAGAGTGTCATGCTTTACTGACTGAGCTAGCCGGGCTCCCACTTCAAGATGGTATGCAGACTAATCATTTTTTATGAAGGAAATCCATTCCTGGACATTTTTTGCGAGTTATTGCATGTCTAATGCAAGATGAAGCTCCATATTATGAGAGTCAATTCAATATTCAGGCTAACTTATGCCTTACCTCCACTTATGGGATGTTTTACAGTTCAGGTTGGCCTGTTTACTACTCGATTATGAGTGATATTGTGGTGTGTTCATCTAGACTCATACTCTACCTAATCTTGAAGTAAAATTTCCCACCAATGAGAAACCAAGGGAGATACCATTTTTGATAGTTATTGCATGTCTAATGCAAGAATAATCACCAGATTATGAGAGTCCAGCAAAAATTACTCATTTTCGCCCAACGTGGGGCTCGAACCCACGACCCTGAGATTAAGAGTCTCATGCTTTACCGACTGAGCTAGCCGGGCTCCCACTTCAAGATGGTATGCAGACTAATCATTTTTTATGAAGGAAATCCATTCCTGGACAATTTTTGGGAGTTATTGCATGTCTAATGCAAGATGAAGCTCCATATTATGAGAGTCAATGCAATATTCAGGCAAAAATTACTCTTTTTCGCCCGACGTGGGGCTCGAACCCACGACCCTGAGATTAAAAGTCTCATGCTCTACCGACTGAGCTAGCCGGGCTCCCTCCTTAAGACAGTATGCAAACCAATCCCTTTTTGTGAAGAAAATCAAATCCTGGATATTCCTCTACTCTTGTTTTGCAAGGAAAGCCAGATTTATACATCCTTCAGAGGACAGAGTGTCAAATAAAACAAGAGAAAATGAAAATGGAAGTTGTGGGAACTTCATTTTGAGATTGCATAAGAATTCAAATTCCTCTCACGTGCTAAAGAATACCTGAACCCTTTTGATTAAACCACTTTAGTTGTTATAATGAGACCATATTTGAAAGCCATCTGTGATTTTTCTGTTCTTACTCTGCAATGACCTTGGCAATGACAAGTTAAAAATAAAATGTATGCAAATTTTATAATGGAGAAAGCGGGCATTGATCCCGCTACCTCTCACATGCTAAGCGAGCACTCTATCATTTGAGCAAATTCCCCTGTGTATTTAATCTGCATAACATGAGAAAAGTAACCTCACTGCCTTCCACACTTTTTTGAAGTCCAATTGCCCATAACAGTGTTCAGTTCACTCCTAATTTATGCCTTACCTCCACTTATGGGATGTTTTACAGTTCAGGTTGGCCTGTTTACTACTCAAATATGAGTGATATTGCAGTGTGTTCATCTAGACTCATACCCTACCTAAAATTGAAGTTAAATTTCCCACCAATGAGAAACCAAGGGAGATACCATTTTTGATAGTTATTGCATGTCTAATGCAAGAATAATCACCAGATTATGAGAGTCAATGCAATAATCCAGCAAAAATTACTCATTTTCGCCCAACGTGGGGTTCGAACCCACGGCCCTGAGAGTAAGAGTTTCATGCTCTACCGACTGAGCTAGCCGGTTTCTCTCTTCAAGGTGGTATGCAGACTAATCATTTTTTCTTGAAGGAAATCCATTCCTGGACAATTTTTGGGAGTTATTGCATGTCTAATGCAAGATTAATCTCCATATTATGAGAGTCAATGCAATATTCAGGCAAAAGGTACACTTTTTCGCCCAATGTGGGGCTCAAACCTCAACCCTGAGATTAAGAGTCTCATGCTCTACCGACTGAGCTAGCCAGGCTCCCTCCTTAAGACAGTATGCAGACCAATCCCTTTTTGTGAAGAAAATCAAATCCTGGATATTCCTCTACTCTTGTTTTGCAAGGAAAGCCAGATTTATACATCCTTCAGAGGATAGAGTGTCAAATAAAACAAGAGAAAATGAAAATGGAAGTTGTGAGAACTTCATTTTGAGATTGCATAAGAATTCAAATTCCTCTCACGTGCTAAAGAATACATGAACCCTTTTGATTAAACCACTTTAGTTGTTATAATGAGACCATATTTGAAAGCCATCTGTGATTTTTCTGTTCTTACTCTGCAATGACCTTGGCAATGACAAGTTAAAAATAAAATGTATGCAAATGTTATAATGGAGAATGCGGGCATTGATCGCGCTACCTCTCACATGCTAAGCGAGCACTCTACCATTTGAGCTAATTCCCCTGTGTATTTAATCTGCATAACATGAAAAAAGTAACCTCACTGCCTTCCACACTTTATTTGAAGTCCAATTGCCCATAACAGTGTTCAGTTCACTCCTAACTTATGCCTTACCTCCACTTATGGGATGATTTACAGTTCAGGTTGGCCTGTTTACTACTCGAATATGAGTGATATTGCGGTGTGTTCATCTAGACTCATACCCTACCTAATCTTGAAGTTAAATTTCCCACCAATGAGAAACCAAGGGAGATACCATTTTTGATACTTATTGCATGTCTAATGCAAGAATAATCACCAGATTATGAGAGTCCAGCAAAAATTACTAATTTTCGCCCAACGTGGGGCTCGAACCCACGACCCTGTGATTAAGAGTGTCATGCTCTACCGACTGAGCTAGCCGGGCTCCCACTTCAAGATGGTATGCAGACTAATCATTTTTTATGAAGGAAATCCACTCCTGGACAATTTTTGCGAGTTATTGCATGTCTAATGCAAGATGAAGCTCCATATTATGAGAGTCAATGCAATATTCAGGCAAAAATTACTCGTTTTCGCCAAATGTGGGGCTCGAACCCACGACCCTGAGATTAAGAGTCTCATGCTCTACCGACTGAGCTAGCTGGGCTCCCTCCTTAAGACAGTATGCAGACCAATCCCTTTTTGTGAAGAAAATCAAATCCTGGATATTCCTCTACTCTTGTTTTGCAAGGAAAGCCAGATTTATACATCCTTCAGAGGATAGAGTGTCAAATAAAACAAGAGAAAATGAAAATGGAAGTTGTGAGAACTTCATTTTGAGATTGCATAAGAATCCAAATTCCTCTCACGTGCTAAAGAATACATGAACCCTTTTGATTAAACCACTTCAGTTGTTATAATGAGACCATATTTGAAAGCCATCTGTGATTTTTCTGATCTTACTCTGCATTGACCTTGGCAATGACAAGTTAAAAATAAAATGTATGCAAATTTTATAATGGAGAATGCGGGCATCGATCCCGCTACCTCTCGAATGCTAAGCGAGGGTTCTAACTTTTTTAGCTAATTCCCCTGTGTGTTTAATCTGCATAACATGAAAAAAGTAACCTCACTGCCTTCCACACTTTATTTGAAGTCCAATTGCCCATAACAGTGTTCAGTTCACTCCTAATTTATGCCTTACCTCCACTTATGGGATGTTTTACAGTTCAGGTTGGCCTGTTTACTCCTTGAATATGAGTGATATTGCGGTGTGTTCATCTAGACTCATACCCTACCTAATCTTGAAGTTAAATTTCCCACCAATGAGAAACCAAGGGAGATACCATTTTTGATACTTATTGCATGTCTAATGCAAGAAAAATCACCAGATTATGAGAGTAAATGCAATAATCCAGCAAAAATTACTCATTTTCGCCCAACGTGGGGCTCGAACCCACGACCCTGTGATTAAGAGTGTCATGCTCTACCAACTGAGCTAGCCGGGCTCCCACTTCAACATGGTATGCAGACTAATCATTTTTTATGAAGGAAATCCAATCCTGGACAATTTTTGCGAGTTATTGCATGTCTAATGCAAGATGAAGCTCCATATTATGAGAATCAATGCAATATTCAGGCAAAAATTACTCGTTTTCGCCCAACGTGGGGCTCAAACCCATGACCCTGCGATTAAGAGTCTCATGCTCTACCGACTGAGCTAGCCGGGATCCCTCCTTAAGAAAGTATGCAGATCAATCACTTTTTGTGAAGAAAATCAAATCCTGGATATTCCTCTACTCTTGTTTTGCAAGGAAAGCCAGATTTATACATCCTTCAGAGGACAGAGTGTCAAATAAAATAAGAAAAAATAAAAACGGAAGTTGTGAGAACATCATTTTGAGATTGCATAAGAATTCAAATTCCTCTCACGTGCTAAAGAATACATGAACCCTTTTGATGAAACCACTTCAGTTGTTATAATGAGACCATATTTGAAAGCCATCTGTGATTTTTCTGTTCTTACTCTGCAATTGCCTTGGCAATGACAAGTTAAAAATAAAATGTATGCAAATTTTATAATGGAGAATGCGGGCATCAATCCCACTACCTCTCGCTTGCTACGCGAGCGCTCTACCATTTGAGCTAATTCCCCTGTGTGTTTAATCTGCATAACATTAAAAAAGTAACCTGACTGCCTTCCACACTTTATTTGAAGTCCAATTGCCCATAACAGTGTTCAGTTCACTCCTAACTTATGCCTTATCTCCACTTATGGGATGATTTACAGTTCAGGTTGGCCTGTTTACTACTCGAATATGAGTGATATTGCGGTGTGTTCATCTAGACTCATACCCTACCTAATCTTGAAGTTAAATTTCCCACCAATGAGAAACCAAGGGAGATACCATTTTTGATACTTATTGCATGTCTAATGCAAGAAAAATCACCAGATTATGAGAGTAAATGCAATAATCCAGCGAAAATTACTCATTTTCGCCCAACGTGGGGCTCGAACCCACGACCCTGTGATTAAGAGTGTCATGCTCTACCAACTGAGCTAGCCGGGCTCCCACTTCAAGATGGTATGCAGACTAATCATTTTTTATGAAGGAAATCCATTCCTGGACAATTTTTGCGAGTTATTGCATGTCTAATGCAAGATGAAGCTCCATATTATGAGAGTCAATGCAATATTCAGGCAAAAATTACTCGTTTTCGCCCAATGTGGGGCTCGAACCCACGACCCTGAGATTAAGAGTCTCATGCTCTACCGACTGAGCTAGCTGGGCTCCCTCCTTAAGACAGTATGCAGACCAATCCCTTTTTGTGAAGAAAATCAAATCCTGGATATTCCTCTACTCTTGTTTTGCAAGGAAAGCCAGATTTATACATCCTTCAGAGGATAGAGTGTCAAAAAAAATAAGAGAAAATGAAAACGGAAGTTGTGAGAACTTCATTTTGAGATTGCATAAGAATTCAAATTCCTCTCACATGCTAAAGAATACATGAACCCTTTTGATTAAACCACTTCAGTTGTTATAATGAGACCATATTTGAAAGCCATCTGTGATTTTTCTGATCTTACTCTGCATTGACCTTGGCAATGACAAGTTAAAAATAAAATGTAGCCAATTTTATAATGGAGAATGCGGGCATCGATCCCGCTACCTCTCGCATGCTAAGCGAGGGTTCTACCATTTGAGCTAATTCCCCTGTGTGTTTAATCTGCATAACATGAAAAAAGTAACCTTACTGCCTTCCACACTTTATTTGAAGTCCAATTGCCCATAACAGTGTTCAGTTCACTCCTAACTTATGCCTTACCTCCACTTATGGGATGTTTTACAGTTCAGGTTGGCCTGTTTACTCCTTGAATATGAGTGATATTGCGGTGTGTTCATCTAGACTCATACCCTACCTAATCTTGAAGTTAAATTTCCCACCAATGAGAAACCAAGGGAGATACCATTGTTGATACTTATTGCATGTCTAATGCAAGAAAAATCACCAGATTATGAGAGTCAATGCAATAATCCAGCAAAAATTACTCATTTTCGCCCAACGTGGGGCTCGAACCCACGACCCTGTGATTAAGAGTGTCATGCTCTACCAACTGAGCTAGCCGGGCTCCCACTTCAAGATGGTATGCAGACTAATCATTTTTTATGAAGGAAATCCATTCCTGGACAATTTTTGGAAGTTATTGCATGTCTAATGCAAGATGAAGCTCCATATTATGAGAGTCAATGCAATATTCAGGCAAAAATTACTCGTTTTTGCCCAACGCGGGGCTCGAACCCACGACCCAGAGATTAAGAGTCTCATGCTCTACCGTCTGAGCTAGCTGGGCTCCCTCCTTAAGACAGTATGCAGACCAATCCCTTTTTGTGAAGAAAATCAAATCCTGGATATTCCTCTACTCTTGTTTTGCAAGGAAAGCCTGATTTATACATCCTTCAGAGGATAGAGTGTCAAAAAAAATAAGAGAAAATGAAAACGGAAGTTGTGAGAACTTCATTTTGAGATTGCATAAGAATTCAAATTCCTCTCACATGCTAAAGAATACATGAACCCTTTTGATTAAACCACTTCAGTTGTTATAATGAGACCATATTTGAAAGCCATCTGTGATTTTTCTGATCTTACTCTGCATTGACCTTGGCAATGACAAGTTAAAAATAAAATGTATGCAAATTTTATAATGGAGAATGCGGGCATCGATCCCGCTACCTCTCGCATGCTAAGCGAGGGTTCTACCATTTGAGCTAATTCCCCTGTGTGTTTAATCTGCATAACATGAAAAAAGTAACCTCACTGCCTTCCACACTTTATTTGAAGTCCAATTGCCCATAACAGTGTTCAGTTCACTCCTAACTTATGCCTTACCTCCACTTATGGGATGTTTTACAGTTCAGGTTGGCCTGTTTACTCCTTGAATATGAGTGATATTGCGGTGTGTTCATCTAGACTCATACCCTACCTAATCTTGAAGTTAAATTTCCCACCAATGAGAAACCAAGGGAGATACCATTTTTGATACTTATTGCATGTCTAATGCAAGAAAAATCACCAGATTATGAGAGTCCAGCAAAAGTTACTCATTTTCGCCCAACGTGGGGCTCGAACCCACAACCCTGTGATTAAGAGTGTCATGCTTTACTGACTGAGCTAGCCGGGCTCCCACTTCAAGATGGTATGCAGACTAATCATTTTTTATGAAGGAAATCCATTCCTGGACATTTTTTGCGAGTTATTGCATGTCTAATGCAAGATGAAGCTCCATATTATGAGAGTCAATTCAATATTCAGGCAAAAATTACTCGTTTTCGCCCAACTTGGGGCTCAAACCCACGACCCTGAGATTAAGAATCTCATGATCTACCGACTGAGCTAGCCGGGCTCCCTCCTTAAGACAGTATGCAGACCAATCACTTTTTGTGAAGAAAATCAAATCCTGGATATTCCTCTACTCTTGTTTTGCAAGGAAAGCCAGATTTATACATGCTTCAGAGGACAGAGTGTCAAATAAAATAAGAGAAAATGAAAATGGAAGTTGTGAGAACTTCATTTTGAGATTGCATAAGAATTCAAATTCCTCTCACGTGCTAAAGAATACCTGAACCCTTTTGATTAAACCACTTTATTTGTTATAATGAGACCATATTTGAAAGCCATCTGTGATTTTTCTGTTCTTACTCTGCAATGACCTTGGCAATGACAAGTTAAAAATAAAATGTATGCAAATTTTATAATGGAGAATGCGGGCATCAATCCCACTACCTCTCGCTTGCTAAGCGAGCGCTCTACCATTTGAGCTAATACCTCTGTGTGTTTAATCTGCATAACATTAAAAAAGTAACCTCACTGCCTTCCACACTTTATTTGAAGTCCAATTGCCCATAACAGTGTTCAGTTCACTCCTAACTTATGCCTTACCTCCACTTATGGGATGTTTTACAGTTCAGGTTGGCCTGTTTACTACTCGAATATGAGTGATATTGCGGTGTGTTTATCTAGACTCATACCCTACCTAATCTTGAAGTTAAATTTCCCACCAATGAGAAACCAAGGGAGATACCATTTTTGATACTTATTGCATGTCTAATGCAAGAATAATCACCAGATTATGAGAGTCAATGCAATAATCCTGCAAAAATTACTCATTTTCACCCAACGTGGGGCTCGAACCCACGACCCTGTGATTAAGAGTCTCATGCTCTACCGACTGAGCTAGCCGGGCTCCCACTTCAAGATGGTATGCAGACTAATCATTTTTTATGAAGGAAATCCATTCCTGGACAATTTTTGCGAGTTATTGCATGTCTATTGCAAGATGAAGCTCCATATTATGAGAGTCAATGCAATATTCAGGCAAAAATTACTCGTTTTCGCCCAATGTGGGGCTCGAACCCACGACCCTGAGATTAAGAGTCTCATGCTCTACCGACTGAGCTAGCTGGGCTCCCTCCTTAAGACGGTATGCAGACCAATCCCTTTTTGTGAAGAAAATCAAATCCTGGATATTCCTCTACTCTTGTTTTGCAAGGAAAGCCAGATTTATACATCCTTCAGAGGATAGAGTGTCAAACAAAACAAGAGAAAATGAAAATGGAAGTTGTGAGAACTTCATTTTGAGATTGCATAAGAATCCAAATTCCTCTCACGTGCTAAAGAATACATGAACCCTTTTGATTAAACCACTTCAGTTGTTATAATGAGACCATATTTGAAAGCCATCTGTGATTTTTCTGATCTTACTCTGCATTGACCTTGGCAATGACAAGTTAAAAATAAAATGTATGCAAATTTTATAATGGAGAATGCGGGCATCGATCCCGCTACCTCTCGCATGCTAAGCGAGGGATCTACCATTTGAGCTAATTCCCCTGTGTGTTTAATCTGCATAACATGAAAAAAGTAACCTCACTGCCTTCCACACTTTATTTGAAGTCCAATTGCCCATAACAGTGTTCAGTTCACTCCTAACTTATGCCTTACCTCCACTTATGGGATGTTTTACAGTTCAGGTTGGCCTGTTTACTCCTTGAATATGAGTGATATTGCGGTGTGTTCATCTAGACTCATACCCTACCTAATCTTGAAGTTAAATTTCCCACCAATGAGAAACCAAGGGAGATACCATTTTTGATACATATTGCATGTCTAATGCAAGAAAAATCACCAGATTATGAGAGTAAATGCAATAATCCAGCAAAAATTACTCATTTTCGCCTATCGTGGGGCTCGAACCCACGGCCCTGAGATTAAGAGTCTCATGCTCTACCAACTGAGCTAGCCAGGCTCCCTCTTCAAGATGGTATGCAGACTAATCATTTTTTATGAAGGAAATCCATTCCTGGACAATTTTTGGGAGTTATTGCATGTCTAATGCAAGATTAATCTCCATAATATGAGAGTCAATGCAATATTCAGGCAAAAATTACTCTTTTTTGCGCAACGTGGGGCTCGAACCCACAACGCTGAGATTAAGAGTCTCATGCAGTACCGACTGAGCTAGCTGGGCTCCCTCCTTAAGACCGTATGCAGACCAATCACTTTTTGTGAAGAAAATCAAATCCTGGATATTCCTCTACTCTTGTTTTGCAAGGAAAGCCAGATTTATACATGCTTCAGAGGACAGAGTGTCAAATAAAATAAGAAAAAATAAAAACGGAAGTTGTGAGAACATCATTTTGAGATTGCATAAGAATTCAAATTCCTCTCACGTGCTAAAGAATACCTGAACCCTTTTGATTAAACCACTTTAGTTGTTATAATGAGACCATATTTGAAAGCCATCTGTGATTTTTCTGTTCTTACTCTGCAATTGCCTTGGCAATGACAAGTTAAAAATAAAATGTATGCAAATTTTATAATGGAGAATGCGGGCATCAATCCCACTACCTCTCGCTTGCTAAGCGAGCGCTCTACCATTTGAGCTAATTCCCCTGTGTGTTTAATCTTTAACATTAAAAGTGTAACCTCACTGCCTTTCACACTTTATTTGAAGTCCAATTGCCCATAACAGTGTTCAGTTCACTCCTAACTTATGCCTTACCTCCACTTATGGGATGTTTTACAGTTCAGGTTGGCCTGTTTACTACTCAAATATGAGTGATATTGCGGTGTGTTCATCTAGACTCATACCCTACCTAATCTTGAAGTTAAATTTCCCACCAATGAGAAACCAAGGGAGATACCATTTTTGATACTTATTGCATGTCTAATGCAAGAATAATCACCAGATTATGAGAGTCAATGCAATAATCCAGCAAAAATTACTCATTTTCACCCAACGTGGGGCTCGAACCCACGACCCTGAGATTAAGAGTCTCATGCTCTACCGACTGAGCTAGCCGGGCTCACACTTCAAGATGTTATACAGACTAATCATTTTTTATGAAGGAAATCCATTCCTGGACAATTTTTGCGAGTTATTGCATGTCTAATGCAATATTAATCTCCATATTATGAGAGTCAATGCAATATTCAGGCACAAATTACTCGTTTTTGCCCAACGTGGGGCTCGAACCCACGACCCTCAGATTAAGAATCTCATGCTCTACCGACTGAGCTAGCCGGGCTCCCCACTCAATACAGTATGCAGACCAATCACTTTTTGTGAAGAAAATCAAATCCTGGATATTCCTCTACTCTTGTTTTGCAAGGAAAGACAGATTTATACATCCTTCAGAGGACAGAGTGTCAAATAAAACAAGAGAAAATGAAAATGGAAGTTGTGAGAACTTCATTTTGAGATTGCATAAGAATTCAAATTCCTCTCACGTGCTAAAGAATACCTGAACCCTTTTGATTAAACCACTTTAGTTGTTATAATGAGACCATATTTGAAAGCCATCTGTGATTTTTCTGTTCTTACTCTGCAATGACCTTGGCAATGACAAGTTAAAAATAAAATGTATGCAAATTTTATAATGGAGAATGCGGGCATTGATCCCGGTACCTCTCGCATGCTAAGCGAGCACTCTACCATTTGAGCTAATTCCCCTGTGTGTATAATCTGCATAACATGAAAAAAGTAACCTCACTGCCTTCCGCACTTTATTTGAAGTCCAATTGCCCATAACAGTGTTCAGTTCACTTCTAACTAATGCCTTACCTCCACTTATGGGATGTTTTATAGTTCAGGTTGGCCTGTTTACTACTCGAATATGAGTGATATTGCGGTGTGTTCATCTAGACTCATACCCTACCTAATCTCGAAGTTAAATTTCCCACCAATGAGAAACCAAGGGAGATACCATTTTTGATAGTTATTGCATGTCTAATGCAAGAATAATCACCAGATTAGGAGAGTCAATGCAATAATCCAGCAAAAATTACTCATTTCTGCCCAACGTGGGGCTCGAACCCACGGCCCTGAGATTAAGAGTCTCATGCTCTACCGACTGAGCTGGCCGGGCTCCCACTTCAAGATGGTATACAGACTAATCATTTTTTATGAAGGAAATCCATTCCTGGACAATTTTTGGGAGTTATTGCATGTCTAATGCAAGATGAATCTCCCTATTATGAGAGTCAATGCAATATTTAGGCAAAAATTACTCGTATTTGCCCAACGTGGGGCTCGAACCCACGTCCCTGAGATTAAGAGTCTCATGCTCTACCGACTGAGCTAGCCGGGCTCCCTCTTTAAGACAGTATGCAGACCAATCCCTTTTTGTGAAGAAAATCAAATCCTGGATATTCCTCTACTCTTGTTTTGCAAGGAAAGCCAGATTTATACATCCTTCAGAGGACAGAGTGTCAAATGAAACAAGAGAAAATGAAAATGGAAGTTGTGAGAACTTCATTTTGAGATTGCATAAGAATTCAAATTCCTCTCACGTGCTAAAGAATACCTGAACCCTATTGATTAAACCACTTTAGTTGTTATAATGAGACCATATTTAAAAGCCATCTGTGATTTTTCTGTTCTTACTCTGCAATGACCTTGGCAATGACAAGTTAAAAATAAAATGTATGCAAATTTTATAATGGAGAATGCGGGCATCGATCCCGCAACCTCTTGCATGCTAAGCAAGCACTCTACCATTTGAGCTAATTCCCCTGTGTGCTTAATCTGCATAACATGAAAAAAGTAACCTCGCTGCCTTCCACCCTTTATTTGAAGTCCAATTGTCCATAACAGTGTTTAGTTCACTCCTAACTTATGCATTACCTCCTCTTATGGGATGTTTTACAGTTCAGGTTGGCCTGTTTACTCCTTGAATATGAGTGATATTGCGGTGTGTTCATCTAGACTCATACCCTACCTAATCTTGAAGTTAAATTTCCCACCAATGAGAAACCAAGGGAGATACCATTTTTGATACTTATTGCATGTCTAATGCAAGAATAATCACCAGATTATGAGAGTCAATGCAATAATCCAGCAAACATTACTCATTTTCGCCCAACGTGGGGTTCGAACCCACGGCCCTGAGATTAAGAGTTTCATGCTCTACCGACTGAGCTAGCCGGTTTCTCTCTTCAAGATGGTATGCAGACTAATCATTTTTTATGAAGGAAATCCATTCTTGGACAATTTTTGGGAGTAATTGCATGTCTAATGCAAGATTAATCTCCATATTATGAGAGTCAATGCAATATTCAGGCAAAAGTTACACTTTTTTGCCCAACGTGGGGCTCAAACCCACAACCCAGAGATTAGAGTTTCATGCTCTACCGACTGAGCTAGCCGGGTTCCCTCCTTAAGACAGTATGCAGACCAATCCCTTTTTGTGAAGAAAATCAAATCCTGGATATTCCTCTACTCTTGTTTTGCAAGGAAAGCCAGATTTATACATCCTTCAGAGGACAGAGTGTCAAATAAAATAAGAGAAAATGAAAATGGAAGTTGTGAGAACTTCATTTTGAGATTGCATAAGAATTCAAATTCCTCTCACGTGCTAAAGAATACCTGAACCCTTTTGATTAAACCACTTTAGTTGTTATAATGAGACCATATTTGAAAGCCATCTGTGATTTTTCTGTTCTTACTCTGCAATGACCTTGGCAATGACAAGTTAAAAATAAAATGTATGCAAATTTTATAATGGATAATGAGGGCATAGATCCCGCTACCTCTCGCATGCTAAGCGATCACTCTACCATTTGAGCTAATTCCCCTGTGTGTTTAACTTGCATAACATGAAAAAAGTAACCTCACTGCCTTCCACACTTTATTTGAAGTCCAATTGCCCATAACAGTGTTCAGTTCACTCCTAACGTATGCCTTACCTCCTCTTATGGGATGTTTTACAGTTCAGGTTGGCCTGTTTACTCCTTGAATATGAGTGATATTGCGGTGTGTTCATCTAGACTCATACCCTACCTAATCTTGAAGTTAAATTTCCCACCAATGAGAAACCAAGGGAGATACCATTTTTGATAGTTATTGCATGTCTAATGCAAGAATAATCACCATATTATGAGAGTCAATGCAATAATCCAGCAAAAATTACTCATTTTCACCCAACGTGGGGCTCGAACCCACGACCTTGTGATTAAGAGTGTCATGCTCTACCGACTGAGCTAGCCGGGCTCCCACTTCAAGATAATATGCAGACTAACCATTTTCTATGAAGGAAATCCATTCCTGGACAATTTTTGCGAGTTATTGCATGTCTAATGCAAGATGAAGCTCCATATTATGAGAGTCAATGCAATATTCAGGCAAAAATTAATCGTTTTTGCCCAACGTGGGGCTCGAACCCACGACCCTGAGATTAAGAGTCTCATGCTCTACCGACTGAGCTAGCCGGGCTCCCTTCTTAAGACAGTATGCAGACCAATCACTTTTTGTGAAGAAAACAAATCCTAGATATTCCTCTACTCTTGTTTTGCAAGGAAAGCCAGATTTATACATTCTTCAGAGGACAGAGTGTCAAATAAAATAAGAAAAAATAAGAACGGAAGTTGTGAGAACTTCATTTTGAGATTGCATAAGAATTCAAATTCCTCTCACGTGCTAAAGAATACCTGAACCCTTTTGATTAAACGACTTCAGTTGTTATAATGAGACCATATTTGAAAGCCATCTGTGATTTTTCTGTTCTTACTCTGCAATGACCTTGGCAATGACAAGTTAAAAATAAAATGTATGCAAATTTTATAGTGGAGAATGCGGGCATCGATCCAACTACCTCTCGCTTGCTAAGCGAGCGCTCTACCATTTGAGCTAATTCCCCTGTGTGTTTAATCTGCATAACATTAAAAGTGTAACCTCACTGCCTTTCACACTTTATTTGAAGTCCAATTGCCCATAACAGTGTTCAGTTCACTCCTAACGTATGCCTTACCTCCACTCATGGGATGTTTTACAGTTCAGGTTGGCCTGTTTACTACTCGAATATGAGTGATATTGCGGTGTGTTCATCTAGACTCATACCCTACCTAATCTTGAAGTTAAATTTCCCACCAATGAGAAACCAAGGGAGATACCATTTTTGATACTTATTGCATGTCTAATGCAAGAATAATCACCAGATTATGAGAGTCAATGCAATAATCCTGCAAAAATTACTCATTTTCACCCAACGTGGGGCTCAAACCCACGACCCTGAGATTAAGAGTCTCATGCTCTACCGACTGAGCTAGCCGGGCTCACACTTCAAGATGGTATACAGACTAATCATTTTTTATGAAGGAAATCCATTCCTGGACAATTTTTGCGAGTTATTGCATGTCTAATGCAATATTAATCTCCATATTATGAGAGTCAATGCAATATTCAGGCAAAAATTACTCATTTTCTCCCAACGTGGGGCTCGAACCCACGACCCTGAGATTAAGAATCTCATGCTCTACCGACTGAGCTAGCCTGGCTCCCTCCTCAATACAGTATGCAGACCAATCACTTTTTGTGAAGAAAATCAAATCCTGGATATTCCTCTACTCTTGTTTTGCAAGGAAAGACAGATTTATACATCCTTCAGAGGACAGAGTGTCAAAAAAAAATAAGAGAAAATGAAAACGGAAGTTGTGAGAACTTCATTTTGAGATTGCATAAGAATTCAAATTCCTCTCACGTGCTAAAGAATACCTGAACCCTTTTGATTAAACCACTTTAGTTGTTATAATGAGACCATATTTGAAAGCCATCTGTGATTTTTCTGTTCTTACTCTGCAATGACATTGGCAATGACAAGTTAAAAATAAAATGTATGCAAATTTTATAATGGAGAATGCGGGCATTGATCCCGGTACCTCTTGCATGCTAAGCGAGCACTCTACCATTTGAGCTAATTCCCCTGTGTGTATAATCTGCATAACATGAAAAAAATAACCTCACTGCCTTCCACACTTTATTTGAAGTCTAATTGCCCATAACAGTGTTCAGTTCACTTCTAACTAATGCCTTACCTCCACTTATGGGATGTTTTATAGTTCAGGTTGGCCTGTTTACTACTCGAATATGAGTGATATTGCGGTGTGTTCATCTAGACTCATACCCTACCTAATCTCGAAGTTAAATTTCCCACCAATGAGAAACCAAGGGAGATACCATTTTTGATAGTTATTGCATGTCTAATGCAAGAATAATCACCAGATTATGAGAGTCAATGCAATAATCCAGCAAAAATTACTCATTTCTGCCCAACGTGGGGCTCGAACCCACGGCCCTGAGATTAAGAGTCTCATGCTCTACCGACTGAGCTGGCCGGGCTCCCACTTCAAGATGGTATACAGACTAATCATTTTTTATGAAGGAAATCCATTCCTGGACAATTTTTGGGAGTTATTGCATGTCTAATGCAAGATGAATCTCCATATTATGAGAGTCAATGCAATATTTAGGCAAAAATTACTTGTTTTTGCCCAACGTGGGGCTCGAACCCACGTCCCTGAGATTAAGAGTCTCATGCTCTACCGGCTGAGCTAGCCGGGCTCCCTCTTTAAGACAGTATGCAGACCAATCCCTTTTTGTGAAGAAAATCCAATCCTGGATATTCCTCTACTCTTGTTTTGCAAGGAAAGACAGATTTATACATCCTTCAGAGGACAGAGTGTCAAATAAAACAAGAGAAAATGAAAATGGAAGTTGTGAGAACTTCATTTTGAGATTGCATAAGAATTCAAATTCCTCTCACGTGCTAAAGAATACCTGAACCCTATTGATTAAACCACTTTAGTTGTTATAATGAGACCATATTTAAAAGCCATCTGTGATTTTTCTGTTCTTACTCTGCAATGACCTTGGCAATGACAAGTTAAAAATAAAATGTAGGCAAATTTTATAATGGAGAATGCGGGCATCGATCCTGCTACCTCTCACATGCTAAGCGAGCACTCTATCATTTGAGCAAATTCCCCTGTGTATTTAATCTGCATAACATGAGAAAAGTAACCTCACTGCCTTCCACACTTTTTTGAAGTCGAATTGCCCATATCAGTGTTCAGTTCACTCCTAACATATGTCTTACCTCCTCTTATGGGATGTTTTACAGTTCAGGTTGGCCTGTTTACTCCTTGAATATGAGTGATATTGCGGTGTGTTCATCTAGACTCATACCCTACCTAATCTTGAAGTTAAATTTCCCACCAATGAGAAACCAAGGGAGATACCATTTTTGATAGTTATTGCATGTCTAATGCAAGAATAATCACCAGATTATGAGAGTCAATGCAATAATCCAGCAAAAATTACTCATTTTCACCCAACGTGGGGCTCGAACCCACGACCCTGTGATTAAGAGTGTCATGCTCTACCGACTGAGCTAGCCGTGCTCCCACTTCAAGATGGTATGCAGACTAACCATTTTTTATGAAGGAAATACATTCCTGGACAATTTTTGCGAGTTATTGCATGTCTAATGCAAGATGAAGCTCCATATTATGAGAGTCAATGCAATATTCAGGCAAAAATTACTCGTTTTCGCCCAACGTGCGGCTCGAACCCACGACCCTAAGATTAAGAGTCTCATGCTCTACCGACTGAGCTAGCCGGGCTCCCTCCTTAAGACAGTATGCAGACCAATCCCTTTTCGTGAAGAAAATCAAATCCTGGATATTCCTCTACTCTTGTTTTGCAAGGAAAGCCAGATTTATACATCCTTCAGAGGACAGAGTGTCAAATAAAATAAGAGAAAATGAAAATGGAAGTTGTGAGAACTTCATTTTGAGATTGCATAAGAATTCAAATTCCTCTCACGTGCTAAAGAATACCTGAACCCTTTTGATTAAACCACTTTAGTTGTTATAATGAGACCATATTTGAAAGCCATCTGTGATTTTTCTGTTCTTACTCTGCAATGACCTTGGCAATGACAAGTTAAAAATAAAATGTATGCAAATTTTATAATGGAGAATGCGGGCATCGATCCAGCTACCTCTCGCATGCTAAGCGAGCACTCTATCATTTGAGCTAATTCCCCTGTGTGTTTAACTTGCATAACATGAAAAAAGTAACCTCACTGCCTTCCACACTTTATTTGAAGTCCAATTGCCCATAACAGTGTTCAGTTCACTCCTAACGTATGCCTTACCTCCTCTTATGGGATGTTTTACAGTTCAGGTTGGCCTGTTTACTCCTTGAATATGAGTGATATTGCGGTGTGTTCATCTAGACTCATACCCTACCTAATCATGAAGTTAAATTTCCCACCAATGAGAAACCAAGGGAGATACCATTTTTGATAGTTATTGCATGTCTAATGCAAGAATAATCACCATATTATGAGAGTCAATGCAATAATCCAGCAAAAATTACTCATTTTCACCCAACGTGGGGCTCGAACCCACGACCTTGTGATTAAGAGTGTCATGCTCTACCGACTGAGCTAGCCGGGCTCCCACTTCAAGACAATATGCAGACTAACCATTTTCTATGAAGGAAATCCATTCCTGGACAATTTTTGCGAGGTATTGCATGTCTAATGCAAGATGAAGCTCCATATTATGAGAGTCAATGCAATATTCAGGCAAAAATTAATCGTTTTTGCCCAACGTGGGGCTCGAACCCACGACCCTGAGATTAAGAGTCTCATGCTCTACCGACTGAGCTAGCCGGGCTCCCTCTTTAAGACAGTATGCAGATCAATCCCTTTTTGTGAAGAAAATCAAATCCTGGATATTCCTCTACTCTTGTTTTGCAAGGAAAGCCAGATTTATACATCCTTCAGAGGACAGAGTGTCAAATAAAACAAGAGAAAATGAAAATGGAAGTTGTGAGAACTTCATTTTAAGATGGCATAAGAATTCAAATTCCTCTCACGTGCGAAAGAATACCTGAACCCTATTGATTAAACCACTTTAGTTGTTATAATGAGACCATATTTGAAAGCCATCTGTGATTTTTCTGTTCTTACTCTGCAATGACCTTGGCAATGACAAGTTAAAAATAAAATGTATGCAAATTTTATAATGGAAAATGCGGGCATCGATCCCGGTACCTCTCACATGCTAAGCGAGCACTCTATCATTTGAGCAAATTCACCTGTGTTTTTAATCTGCATAACATGAAAAAAGTAACCTCACTGCCTTCCACACTTCATTTGAAGTCCAATTGCCCATAACAGTGTTCAGTTCACTCCTAACTTATGCCTTACCTCCACTTATGGGATGTTTTACAGTTCAGGTTGGCCTGTTTACTCCTTGAATATGAGTGATATTGCGGTGTGTTCATCTAGACTCATACTCTACCTAATCTTGAAGTTAAATTTCCCACCAATGAGAAACCAAGGGAGATACCATTTTTGATACTTATTGCATGTCTAATGCAAGAATAATCACCAGATTATGAGAGTCAATGCAATAATCCAGCAAAAATTACTCATTTTCACCCAACGTGGGGCTCGAACCCACGACCCTGAGATTAAGAGTCTCATGCTCTACCGACTGAGCTAGCCGGGCTCCCTCTTTAAGACAGTATGCAGACCAATCCCTTTTTGTGAAGAAAATCAAATCCTGGATATTCCTCTACTCTTGTTTTGCAAGGAAAGACAGATTTATACATCCTTCAGAGGACAGAGTGTCAAATAAAACAAGAGAAAATGAAAATGGAAGTTGTGAGAACTTCATTTTGAGATTGCATAAGAATTCAAAATCCTCTCACGTGCTAAAGAATACCTGAACCCTTTTGATTAAACCACTTTAGTTGTTATAATGAGACCATATTTAAAAGCCATCTGTGATTTTTCTGTTCTTACTCTGCAATGACCTTGGCAATGACAAGTTAAAAATAAAATGTCTGCAAATTTTATAATGGAGAATGCGGGCATCGATCCCGCAACCTCTTGCATGCTAAGCAAGCACTCTACCATTTGAGCTAATTCCCCTGTGTGTTTAATCTGCATAACATGAAAAAAGTAACCTCGCTGCCTTCCACCCTTTATTTGAAGTCCAATTGTCCATAACAGTGTTTAGTTCACTCCTAACTTATGCATTACCTCCTTTTATGGGATGTTTTACAGTTCAGGTTGGCCTGTTTACTCCTTGAATATGAGTGATATTGCGGTGTGTTCATCTAGACTCATACCCTACCTAATCTTGAAGTTAAATTTCCCACCAATGAGAAACCAAGGGAGATACCATTTTTGATAGTTATTGCATGTCTAATGCAAGAATAATCACCAGATTATGAGAGTCAATGCAATAATCCTGCAAAAATTACTCATTTTCACCCAACGTGGGGCTCGAACCCAAGACCCTGTGATTAAGAGTGTCATGCTCTACCGACTGAGCTAGCCGTGCTCCCACTTCAAGATGGTATGCAGACTAACCATTTTTTATGAAGGAAATACATTCCTGGACAATTTTTGCGAGTTATTGCATGTCTAATGCAAGATGAAGCTCCATATTATGAGAGTCAATGCAATATTCAGGCAAAAATTACTCATTTTCGCCCAACGTGGGGCTCGAACCCACGACCCTGAGATTAAGAGTCTCATGCTCTACCGACTGAGCTAGCCGGGCTCCCACTTCAAGATGGTATGCAGACTAATCATTTTTTATGAAGGAAATCCATTCCTGGACAATTTTTGGGAGTTATTGCATGTCTAATGCAAGATTAATCTCCATATTATGAGAGTCAATGCAATATTCAGGCAAAAATTACTCATTTTCGCCCAACGTGGGGCTCGAACCCACGACCCTGAGATTAAGAGTCTCATGCTCTACCGACTGAGCTAGCCGGGCTCCCTCCTTAAGACAGTATGCAGACCAATCCCTTTTTGTGAAGAAAATCAAATCCTGGATATTCCTCTACTCTTGTTTTGCAAGGAAAGCCAGATTTATACATCCTTCAGAGGACAGAGTGTCAAATAAAACAAGAGAAAATGAAAATGGAAGTTGTGAGAACTTCATTTTGAGATTGCATAAGAATTCAAATTCCTCTCACGTGCTAAAGAATACCTGAACCCTTATGATTAAACCACTTTAGTTGTTATAATGAGACCATATTTGAAAGCCATCTGTGATTTTTCTGTTCTTACTCTGCAATGACCTTGGCAATGACAAGTTAAAAATAAAATGTATGCAAATTTTATAATGGAGAATGCGGGCATCGATCCAGCTACCTCTCGCATGCTAAGCGAGCACTCTATCATTTGAGCAAATTCCCCTGTGTATTTAATCTGCATAACATGAGAAAAGTAACCTCACTGCCTTCCACACTTTATTTGAAGTCCAATTGCCCATAACAGTGTTCAGTTCACTCCTAATTTATGCCTTACCTCCACTTATGGGATGTTTTACAGTTCAGGTTGGCCTGTTTACTACTCGAATATGAGTGATATTGCAGTGTGTTCATCTAGACTCATACCCTACCTAATCTTGAAGTTAAATTTCCCACCAATGAGAAACTAAGGGAGATACCATTTTTGATAGTTATTGCATGTCTAATGCAAGAATAATCACCAGATTATGAGAGTCAATGCAATAATCCAGCAAACATTACTCATTTTCGCCCAACGTGGGGTTCGAACCCACGGCCCTGAGATTAAGAGTTTCATGCTCTACCGACTGAGCTAGCCGGTTTCTCTCTTCAAGATGGTATGCAGACTAATCATTTTTTATGAAGGAAATCCATTCCTGGACAATTTTTGGGAGTAATTGCATGTCTAATGCAAGATTAATCTCCATATTATGAGAGTCAATGCAATATTCAGGCAAAAGTTACACTTTTTCGCCCAACGTGGGGCTCAAACCCACAACCCTGAGATTAAGAGTTTCATGCTCTACCGACTGAGCTAGCCGGGTTCCCTCCTTAAGACAGTATGCAGACCAATCCCTTTTTGTGAAGAAAATCAAATCCTGGATATTCCTCTACTCTTGTTTTGCAAGGAAAGCCAGATTTATACATCCTTCAGAGGACAGAGTGTCAAATAAAATAAGAGAAAATGAAAATGGAAGTTGTGAGAACTTCATTTTGAGATTGCATAAGAATTCAAATTCCTCTCACGTGCTAAAGAATACCTGAACCCTTTTGATTAAACCACTTTAGTTGTTATAATGAGACCATATTTGAAAGCCATCTGTGATTTTTCTGTTCTTACTCTGCAATGACCTTGGCAATGACAAGTTAAAAATAAAATGTATGCAAATTTTATAATGGAGAATGCGGGCATCGATCCCGGTACCTCTCGCATGCTAAGCGAGCACTCTATCATTTGAGCAAATTCACCTGTGTTTTTAATCTGCATAACATGAAAAAAGTAACCTCACTGCTTCCACACTTCATTTGAAGTCCAATTGCCCATAACAGTGTTCAGTTCACTCCTAATTTATGCCTTACCTCCACTTATGGGATGTTTTACAGTTCAGGTTGGCCTGTTTACTCCTTGAATATGAGTGATATTGCGGTGTATTCATCTAGACGCATACCCTACCTAATCTTGAAGTTAAATTTCCCACCAATGAGAAACCAAGGGAGATACCATTTTTGATACTTATTGCATGTCTAATGCAAGAATAATCACCAGATTATGAGAGTCAATGCAATAATCCAGTAAAAATTACTCATTTTCACCCAACATGGGGCTCGAACCCACGACCCTGAGATTAAGAGTCTCATGCTCTACCGACTGAGCTAGCCGGGCTCCCTTCTTAAGACAGTATGCAGACCAATCACTTTTTGTGAAGAAAACAAATCCTAGATATTCCTCTACTCTTGTTTTGCAAGGAAAGCCAGATTTATACATCCTTCAGAGGACAGAGTGTCAAATAAAATAAGAAAAAATAAGAACGGAAGTTGTGAGAACTTCATTTTGAGATTGCATAAGAATTCAAATTCCTCTCACGTGCTAAAGAATACCTGAACCCTTTTTTGATTAAACGACTTTAGTTGTTATAATGAGACCATATTTAAAAGCCATCTGTGATTTTTCTGTTCTTACTCTGCAATGACCTTGGCAATGACAAGTTAAAAATAAAATGTATGCACATTTTATAATGGAGAATGCGGGCATCGATCCCGCAACCTCTTGCATGCTAAGCAAGCACTCTACCATTTGAGCTAATTCCCCTGTGTGTTTAATCTGCATAACATGAAAAAAGTAACCTCGCTGCCTTCCACCCTTTATTTGAAGTCCAATTGTCCATAACAGTGTTTAGTTCACTCCTAACTTATGCATTACCTCCTCTTATGGGATGTTTTACAGTTCAGGTTGGCCTGTTTACTCCTTGAATATGAGTGATATTGCGGTGTGTTCATCTAGACTCATACCCTACCTAATCTTGAAGTTAAATTTCCCACCAATGAGAAACCAAGGGAGATACCATTTTTGATACTTATTGCATGTCTAATGCAAGAATAATCACCAGATAATGAGAGTCAATGCAATAATCCAGCAAAAATTACTCATTTTCACCCAACGTGGGGCTCGAACCCACGGCCCTGAATTTAAGAGTCTCATGCTCTACCAACTGAGCTAGCAAGGTTCCCTCTTCAAGATGGTATGCAGACTAATCATTTTTTTATGAAGGAAATCCATTCCTGGACAATTTTTGGAAGTTATTGCATGTCTAATGCAAGATTAATCTCCATATTATGAGAGTCAATGCAATATTCAGGCAAAAATTACTCTTTTTCGCCAAACGTGGGGCTCGAACCCACGACCCTGAGATTAAGAGTCTCATGCTCTACAGACTGAGCTAGCCGGGCTCCCACTTCAAGATGGTATGCAGACTAATCATTTTTTTATGAAGGAAATCCATTCCTGGACAATTTTTGGAAGTTATTGCATGTCTAATGCAAGATTAATCTCCATATTATGAGAGTCAATGCAATATTCAGGCAAAAATTACTCTTTTTCGCCAAATGTGGGGCTCGAACCCACGACCCTGAGATTAAGAGTCTCATGCTCTACCGACTGAGCTAGCCGGGCTCCCTCTTTAAGACAGTATGCAGACCAATCCCTTTTTGTGAAGAAAATCAAATCCTGGATATTCCTCTACTCTTGTTTTGCAAGGAAAGCCAGGTTTATACATCCTTCAGAGGACAGAGTGTCAAATAAAACAAGAGAAAATGAAAATGGAAGTTGTGGGAACTTCATTTTGAGATTGCATAAGAATTCAAATTCCTCTCACGTGCTAAAAAATACCTGAACCCTTTTGATTAAACCACTTTAGTTGTTATAATGAGACCATATTTGAAAGCCATCTGTGATTTTTCTGTTCTTACTCTGCAATGACCTTGGCAATGACAAGTTAAAAATAAAATGTAGGCAAATTTTATAATGGAGAATGCGGGCATCGATCCCGCTACCTCTCACATGCTAAGCGAGCACTCTATCATTTGAGCAAATTCCCCTGTGTATTTAAGCTGCATAACATGAGAAAAGTAACCTCACTGCCGTCCACACTTTTTTGAAGTCCAATTGCCCATATCAGTGTTCAGTTCACTCCTAACGTATGCCTTACCTCCTCTTATGGGATGTTTTACAGTTCAGGTTGGCCTGTTTACTCCTTGAATATGAGTGATATTGCGGTGTGTTCATCTAGACTCATACCCTACCTAATCTTGAAGTTAAATTTCCCACCAATGAGAAACCAAGGGAGATACCATTTTTGATAGTTATTGCATGTCTAATGCAAGAATAATCACCATATTATGAGAGTCAATGCAATAATCCAGCAAAAATTACTCATTTTCACCCAACGTGGGGCTCGAACCCACGACCTTGTGATTAAGAGTGTCATGCTCTACTGACTAAGCTAGCCGGGCTCCCACTTCAAGATAATATGCAGACTAACCATTTTCTATGAAGGAAATCCATTCCTGGACAATTTTTGCGAGTTATTGCATGTCTAATGCAAGATGAAGCTCCATATTATGAGAGTCAATGCAATATTCAGGCAAAAATTACTCGTTTTTGCCCAACGTTGGCTCGAACCCACAACCCTGAGATTAAGAGTCTCATGCTCTACCGACTGAGCTAGCCGGGCTCCCTCTATAAGACAGTATGCAGATCAATCCCTTTTTGTGAAGAAAATCAAATCCTGGATATTCCTCTACTCTTGTTTTGCAAGGAAAGCCAGATTTATACATCCTTCAGAGGACAGAGTGTCAAATAAAACAAGAGAAAATGAAAATGGAAGTTGTGAGAACTTCATTTTAAGATGGCATAAGAATTCAAATTCCTCTCACGTGCGAAAGAATACCTGAACCCTATTGATTAAACCACTTTAGTTGTTATAATGAGACCATATTTGAAAGCCATCTGTGATTTTTCTGTTCTTACTCTGCAATGACCTTGGCAATGACAAGTTAAAAATAAAATGTATGCAAATTTTATAATGGAGAATGCGGGCATCGATCCCGGTACCTCTCGCATGCTAAGCGAGCACTCTATCATTTGAGCAAATTCACCTGTGTTTTTAATCTGCATAACATGAAAAAAGTAACCTCACTGCCTTCCACACTTCATTTGAAGTCCAATTGCCCATAACAGTGTTCAGTTCACTCCTAACTTATGCCTTACCTCCACTTATGGGATGTTTTACAGTTCAGGTTGGCCTGTTTACTCCTTGAATATGAGTGATATTGCGGTGTATTCATCTAGACTCATACCCTACCTAATCTTGAAGTTAAATTTCCCACCAATGAGAAACCAAGGGAGATACCATTTTTGATACTTATTGCATGTCTAATGCAAGAATAATCACCAGATTATGAGAGTCAATGCAATAATCCAGCAAAAATTACTCATTTTCACCCAACATGGGGCTCGAACCCACGACCCTGAGATTAAGAGTCTCATGCTCTACCGACTGAGCTAGCCGGGCTCCCTCCTTAAGACAGTATGCAGACCAATCACTTTTTGTGAAGAAAACAAATCCTAGATATTCCTCTACTCTTGTTTTGCAAGGAAAGCCAGATTTATACATCCTTCAGAGGACAGAGTGTCAAATAAAATAAGAAAAAATAAGAACGGAAGTTGTGAGAACTTCATTTTGAGATTGCATAAGAATTCAAATTCCTCTCACGTGCTAAAGAATACCTGAACCCTTTTGATTAAACGACTTTAGTTGTTATAATGAGACCATATTTGAAAGCCATCTGTGATTTTTCTGTTCTTACTCTGCAATGACCTTGGCAATGACAAGTTAAAAATAAAATGTATGCAAATTTTATAATGGAGAATGCGGGCATCGATCCAACTACCTCTCGCTTGCTAAGCGAGCGCTCTACCATTTGAGCTAATTCCCCTGTGTGTTTAATCTGCATAACATTAAAAGTGTAACCTCACTGCCTTTCACACTTTATTTGAAGTCCAATTGCCCATAACAGTGTTCAGTTCACTCCTAACGTATGCCTTACCTCCACTCATGGGATGTTTTACAGTTCAGGTTGGCCTGTTTACTACTCGAATATGAGTGATATTGCGGTTTGTTCATCTAGACTCATACCCTACCTAATCTTGAAGTTAAATTTCCCACCAATGAGAAACCAAGGGAGATACAATTTTTGATACTTATTGCATGTCTAATGCAAGAATAATCACCAGATTATGAGAGTCAATGCAATAATCCTGCAAAAATTACTCTTTTTCACCCAACATGGGGCTCGAACCCACGACCCTGAGATTAAGAGTCTCATGCTCTACCGACTGAGCTAGCCGGGCTCCCACTTCAAGATGGTATACAGACTAATCATTTTTTATGAAGGAAATCCATTCCTGGACAATTTTTGCGAGTTATTGCATGTCTAATGCAATATTAATCTCCATATTATGAGAGTCAATGCAATATTCAGGCAAAAATTACTCGTTTTCGCCCAACGTGGGGGTCGAACCCATGACCCGAGATTAAGAATCTCATGCTCTACCGACTGAGCTAGCCGGGCTCCCTCCTCAATACAGTATGCAGACCAATCACTTTTTGTGAAGAAAATCAAATCCTGGATATTCCTCTACTCTTGTTTTGCAAGGAAAGACAGATTTATACATCCTTCAGAGGACAGAGTGTCAAATAAAATAAAAGAAAATGAAAATTGCAGTTGTGAGAACTTCATTTTGAGATTGCATAAGAATTCAAATTCCTCTCACGTGCTAAAGAATACCTGAACCCTATTGATTAAACCACTTTAGTTGTTATAATGAGACCATATTTAAAAGCCATCTGTGATTTTTCTGTTCTTACTCTGCAATGACCTTGGCAATGACAAGTTAAAAATAAAATGTATGCAAATTTTATAATGGAGAATGCGGGCATCGATCCCGCAACCTCTTGCATGCTAAGCAAGCACTCTACCATTTGATCTAATTCCCCTGTGTGTTTAATCTGCATAACATGAAAAAAGTAACCTCGCTGCCTTCCACCCTTTATTTGAAGTCCAATTGTCCATAACAGTGTTTAGTTCACTCCTAACTTATGCATTACCTCCTCTTATGGGATGTTTTACAGTTCAGGTTGGCCTGTTTACTCCTTGAATATGAGTGATATTGCGGTGTGTTCATCTAGACTCATACCCTACCTAATCTTGAAGTTAAATTTCCCACCAATGAGAAACCAAGGGAGATACCATTTTTGATACTTATTGCATGTCTAATGCAAGAATAATCACCAGATTATGAGAGTCAATGCAATATTCCAGCAAAAATTACTCATTTTCACCCAACGTGGGGCTCGAACCCACGGCCCTGAATTTAAGAGTCTCATGCTCTACCAACTGAGCTAGCAAGGCTCCCTCTTCAAGATGGTATGCAGACTAATCATTTTTTTATGAAGGAAATCCATTCCTGGACAATTTTTGGAAGTTATTGCTTGTCTAATGCAAGATTAATCTCCATATTATGAGAGTCAATGCAATATTCAGGCAAAAATTACTCTTTTTCGCCAAACGTGGGACTCGAACCCACGACCCTGAGATTAAGAGTCTAATGCTCTACCGACTGAGCTAGCCGGGCTCCCTCTTTAAGACAGTATGCAGACCTTTTTGTGAAGAAAATCAAATCCTGGATATTCCTCTACTCTTGTTTTGCAAGGAAAGCCAGGTTTATACATCCTTCAGAGGACAGAGTGTCAAATAAAACAAGAGAAAATGAAAATGGAAGTTGTGAGAACTTCATTTTGAGATGGCATAAGAATTCAAATTCCTCTCACGTGCTAAAGAATACATGAACCCTTTTGATTAAACCACTTTAGTTGTTATAATGAGACCATATTTGAAAGCCATCTGTGATTTTTCTGTTCTTACTCTGCAATGACCTTGGCAATGACAAGTTAAAAATAAAATGTATGCAAATTTTATAATGGAGAATGCGGGCATCGATCCCGGTACCTCTCGCATGCTAAGCGAGCACTCTATCATTTGAGCAAATTCACCTGTGTTTTTAATCTGCATAACATGAAAAAAGTAACCTCACTGCCTTCCACACTTCATTTGAAGTCCAATTGCCCATAACAGTATTCAGTTCACTCCTAACTTATGCCTTACCTCCACTTATGGGATGTTTTACAGTTCAGGTTGGCCTGTTTACTCCTTGAATATGAGTGATATTGCGGTGTATTCATCTAGACTCATACCCTACCTAATCTTGAAGTTAAATTTCCCACCAATGAGAAACCAAGGGAGATACCATTTTTGATATTTATTGCATGTCTAATGCAAGAATAATCACCAGATTATGAGAGTCAATGCAATAATCCAGCAAAAATTACTCATTTTCACCCAACATGGGGCTCGAACCCACGACCTGAGATTAAGAGTCTCATGCTCTACCGACTGAGCTAGCAAGGCTCCCTCTTCAAGATGGTGTGCAGACTAATCATTTTTTTATGAAGGAAATCCATTCCTGGACAATTTTTGGAAGTTATTGCATGTCTAATGCAAGATTAATCTCCATATTATGAGAGTCAATGCAATATTCAGGCAAAAATTACTCTTTTTCGCCAAACGTGGGGCTCGAACCCATGACCCTGAGATTAAGAGTCTCATGCTCTACCGACTGAGCTAGCCGGGCTCCCTCCTTAAGACAGTATGCTGACCAATCACTTTTTGTGAAGAAAATCAAATCCTGGATATTCCTCTACTCTTGATTTGCAAGGAAAGCCGGATTTATACATCCTTCAGAGGACAGAGTGTCAAATAAAATAAGAAAAAATAAGAACGGAAGTTGAGAGAACTTCATTTTGAGATTGCATAAGAATTCAAATTCCTCTCACGTGCTAAAGAATACCTGAACCCTTTTAATTAAACAACTTTAGTTGTTATAATGAGACCATATTTGAAAGCCATCTGTGATTTTTCTGTCCTTACTCTGCAATGACCTTGGCAATGACAAGTTAAAAATAAAATGTATGCAAATTTTATAATGGAGAATGCGGGCATCGATCCAACTACCTCTCGCTTGCTAAGCGAGTGCTCTACCATTTGAGCTAATTCCCCTGTGTGTTTAATCTGCATAACATTAAAAAAGTAACCTCACTGCCTTCCACACTTTATTTGAAGTCCAATTGCCCATAGCAGTGTTCAGTTCACTCCTAACTTATGCCTTACCTCCCCTTATGGGATGTTTTACAGTTCAGGTTGGCCTGTTTACTACTCGAATATGAGTGATATTGCGGTGTGTTCATCTAGACCCATACCCTACCTAATCTTGAAGTTAAATTTCCCACCAATGAGAAACCAAGGGAGATACCATTTTTGATACTTATTGCATGTCTAATGCAAGAATAATCACCAGATTATGAGAGTCAATGCAATAATCCTGCAAAAATTACTCATTTTCACCCAACGTGGGGCTCGAACCCACGACCCTGAGATTAAGAGTCTCATGCTCTACCGACTGAGCTATCCGGGCTCCCACTTCAAGATGGTATGCCGTCTAATCATTTTTTATGAAGGAAATCCATTCCTGGACAATTTTTGGGAGTTATTGCATGTCTAATGCAATAGTAATCTCCATATTATGAGAGTCAATGCAATATTCAGGCAAAAATTACTCGTTTTCGCCCAACGTGGGGGTCGAACCCATGACCCGAGATTAAGAATCTCATGCTCTACCGACTGAGCTAGCCGGGCTCCCTCCTCAATACAGTATGCAGACCAATCACTTTTTGTGAAGAAAATCAAATCCTGGATATTCCTCTACTCTTGTTTTGCAAGGAAAGACAGATTTATACATCCTTCAGAGGACAGAGTGTCAAATAAAATAAAAGAAAATGAAAATTGCAGTTGTGAGAACTTCATTTTGAGATTGCATAAGAATTCAAATTCCTCTCACGTGCTAAAGAATACCTGAACCCTATTGATTAAACCACTTTAGTTGTTATAATGAGACCATATTTGAAAGCCATCTGTGATTTTTCTGTTCTTACTCTGCAATGACCTTGGCAATGACAAGTTAAAAATAAAATGTATGCAAATTTTATAATGGAGAATGCGGGCATCGATCCCGGTACCTCTCGCATGCTAAGCGAGCACTCTATCATTTGAGCAAATTCACCTGTGTTTTTAATCTGCATAACATGAAAAAAGTAACCTCACTGCCTTCCACACTTCATTTGAAGTCCAATTGCCCATAACAGTATTCAGTTCACTCCTAACTTATGCCATACCTCCACTTATGGGATGTTTTACAGTTCAGGTTGGCCTGTTTACTCCTTGAATATGAGTGATATTGCGGTGTATTCATCTAGACTCATACCCTACCTAATCTTGAAGTTAAATTTCCCACCAATGAGAAACCAAGGGAGATACCATTTTTGATATTTATTGCATGTCTAATGCAAGAATAATCACCAGATTATGAGAGTCAATGCAATAATCCAGCAAAAATTACTCATTTTCACCCAACATGGGGCTCGAACCCACGACCTGAGATTAAGAGTCTCATGCTCTACCGACTGAGCTAGCAAGGCTCCCTCTTCAAGATGGTGTGCAGACTAATCATTTTTTTATGAAGGAAATCCATTCCTGGACAATTTTTGGAAGTTATTGCATGTCTAATGCAAGATTAATCTCCATATTATGAGAGTCAATGCAATATTCAGGCAAAAATTACTCTTTTTCGCCAAACGTGGGGCTCGAACCCATGACCCTGAGATTAAGAGTCTCATGCTCTACCGACTGAGCTAGCCGGGCTCCCTCCTTAAGACAGTATGCTGACCAATCACTTTTTGTGAAGAAAATCAAATCCTGGATATTCCTCTACTCTTGATTTGCAAGGAAAGCCGGATTTATACATCCTTCAGAGGACAGAGTGTCAAATAAAATAAGAAAAAATAAGAACGGAAGTTGAGAGAACTTCATTTTGAGATTGCATAAGAATTCAAATTCCTCTCACGTGCTAAAGAATACCTGAACCCTTTTAATTAAACAACTTTAGTTGTTATAATGAGACCATATTTGAAAGCCATCTGTGATTTTTCTGTCCTTACTCTGCAATGACCTTGGCAATGACAAGTTAAAAATAAAATGTATGCAAATTTTATAATGGAGAATGCGGGCATCGATCCAACTACCTCTCGCTTGCTAAGCGAGTGCTCTACCATTTGAGCTAATTCCCCTGTGTGTTTAATCTGCATAACATTAAAAAAGTAACCTCACTGCCTTCCACACTTTATTTGAAGTCCAATTGCCCATAGCAGTGTTCAGTTCACTCCTAACTTATGCCTTACCTCCCCTTATGGGATGTTTTACAGTTCAGGTTGGCCTGTTTACTACTCGAATATGAGTGATATTGCGGTGTGTTCATCTAGACCCATACCCTACCTAATCTTGAAGTTAAATTTCCCACCAATGAGAAACCAAGGGAGATACCATTTTTGATACTTATTGCATGTCTAATGCAAGAATAATCACCAGATTATGAGAGTCAATGCAATAATCCTGCAAAAATTACTCATTTTCACCCAACGTGGGGCTCGAACCCACGACCCTGAGATTAAGAGTCTCATGCTCTACCGACTGAGCTATCCGGGCTCCCACTTCAAGATGGTATGCCGTCTAATCATTTTTTATGAAGGAAATCCATTCCTGGACAATTTTTGGGAGTTATTGCATGTCTAATGCAATAGTAATCTCCATATTATGAGAGTCAATGCAATATTCAGGCAAAAATTACTCGTTTTCGCCCAACGTGGGGGTCGAACCCATGACCCGAGATTAAGAATCTCATGCTCTACCGACTGAGCTAGCCGGGCTCCCTCCTCAATACAGTATGCAGACCAATCACTTTTTGTGAAGAAAATCAAATCCTGGATATTCCTCTACTCTTGTTTTGCAAGGAAAGACAGATTTATACATCCTTCAGAGGACAGAGTGTCAAATAAAATAAAAGAAAATGAAAATTGCAGTTGTGAGAACTTCATTTTGAGATTGCATAAGAATTCAAATTCCTCTCACGTGCTAAAGAATACCTGAACCCTATTGATTAAACCACTTTAGTTGTTATAATGAGACCATATTTGAAAGCCATCTGTGATTTTTCTGTTCTTACTCTGCAATGACCTTGGCAATGACAAGTTAAAAATAAAATGTATGCAAATTTTATAATGGAGAATGCGGGCATCGATCCCGCAACCTCTTGCATGCTAAGCAAGCACTCTACCATTTGAGCTAATTCCCCTGTGTGTTTAATCTGCATAACATGAAAAAAGTAACCTCGCTGCCTTCCACCCTTTATTTGAAGTCCAATTGTCCATAACAGTGTTTAGTTCACTCCTAACTTATGCATTACCTCCTCTTATGGGATGTTTTACAGTTCAGGTTGGCCTGTTTACTCCTTGAATATGAGTGATATTGCGGTGTGTTCATCTAGACTCATACCCTACCTAATCTTGAAGTTAAATTTCCCACCAATGAGAAACCAAGGGAGATACCATTTTTGATACTTATTGCATGTCTAATGCAAGAATAATCACCAGATTATGAGAGTCAATGCAATATTCCAGCAAAAATTACTCATTTTCACCCAACGTGGGGCTCGAACCCACGGCCCTGAATTTAAGAGTCTCATGCTCTACCAACTGAGCTAGCAAGGCTCCCTCTTCAAGATGGTATGCAGACTAATCATTTTTTTATGAAGGAAATCCATTCCTGGACAATTTTTGGAAGTTATTGCTTGTCTAATGCAAGATTAATCTCCATATTATGAGAGTCAATGCAATATTCAGGCAAAAATTACTCTTTTTCGCCAAACGTGGGACTCGAACCCACGACCCTGAGATTAAGAGTCTAATGCTCTACCGACTGAGCTAGCCGGGCTCCCTCTTTAAGACAGTATGCAGACCTTTTTGTGAAGAAAATCAAATCCTGGATATTCCTCTACTCTTGTTTTGCAAGGAAAGCCAGGTTTATACATCCTTCAGAGGACAGAGTGTCAAATAAAACAAGAGAAAATGAAAATGGAAGTTGTGAGAACTTCATTTTGAGATGGCATAAGAATTCAAATTCCTCTCACGTGCGAAAAAATACCTGAACCCTATTGATTAAACCACTTTAGTTGTTATAATGAGACCATATTTGAAAGCCATCTGTGATTTTTCTGTTCTTACTCTGCAATGACCTTGGCAATGACAAGTTAAAAATAAAATGTATGCAAATTTTATAATGGAGAATGCGGGCATCGATCCCGCAACCTCTCGCATGCTAAGCAAGCACTCTACCATTTCAGCTAATTCCCCTGTGTGTTTAATCTGCATAACATGAAAAAAGTAACCTCGCTGCCTTCCACACTTTATTTGAAGTCCAATTGTCCATAACAGTGTTTAGTTCACTCCTAACTTATGCATTACCTCCTCTTATGGGATGTTTTACAGTTCAGGTTGGCCTGTTTACTCCTTGAATATGAGTGATATTGCGGTGTGTTCATCTAGACTCATACCCTACCTAATCTTGAAGTTAAATTTCCCACCAATGAGAAACCAAGGGAGATACCATTTTTGATACTTATTGCATGTCTAATGCAAGTATAATCACCAGATTATGAGAGTCAATGCAATAATCCAGCAAAAATTACTCATTTTCACCCAACGTGGGGCTCGAACCCACGACCCTGTGATTAAGAGTGCCATGCTCTACCGACTGAGCTAGCCGGGCTCCCACTTCAAGATGGTATGCAGACTAATCATTTTTTATGAAGGAAATCCATGCCTGGACAATTTTTGCGAGTTATTGCATGTCTAATGCAAGATGAAGCTCCATATTATGAGAGTCAATGCAATATTCAGGCAAAAATTACTCTTTTTTGCCCAACGTGGGGCTCGAACCCACGACCCTGAGATTAAGAGTCTCATGCTCTACCGACTGAGCTAGCCGGGCTCCCTCTTTAAGACAGTATGCAGACCAATCCCTTTTTGTGAAGAAAATCAAATCCTGGATATTCCTCTACTCTTGTTTTGCAAGGAAAGACAGATTTATACATCCTTCAGAGGACAGAGTGTCAAATAAAACAAGAGAAAATGAAAATGGAAGTTGTGAGAACTTCATTTTGAGATTGCATAAGAATTCAAATTCCTCTCACGTGCTAAAGAATACCTGAACCCTATTGATTAAACCACTTTAGTTGTTATAATGAGACCATATTTAAAAGCCATCTGTGATTTTTCTGTTCTTACTCTGCAATGACCTTGGCAATGACAAGTTAAAAATAAAATGTATGCAAATTTTATGATGGAGAATGCGGGCATCGATCCCGCAACCTCTCGCATGCTAAGCAAGCACTCTACCATTTGAGCTAATTCCCCTGTGTGTTTAATCTGCATAACATGAAAAAAGTAACCTCGCTGCCTTCCACACTTTATTTGAAGTCCAATTGTCCATAACAGTGTTTAGTTCACTCCTAACTTATGCATTACCTCCTCTTATGGGATGTTTTACAGTTCAGGTTGGCCTGTTTACTCCTTGAATATGAGTGATATTGCGGTGTATTCATCTAGACTCATACCCTACCTAATCTTGAAGTTAAATTTCCCACCAATGAGAAACCAAGGGAGATACCATTTTTGATATTTATTGCATGTCTAATGCAAGAATAATCACCAGATTATGAGAGTCAATGCAATAATCCAGCAAAAATTACTCATTTTCACCCAACATGGGGCTCGAACCCACGACCTGAGATTAAGAGTCTCATGCTCTACCGACTGAGCTAGCAAGGCTCCCTCTTCAAGATGGTGTGCAGACTAATCATTTTTTTATGAAGGAAATCCATTCCTGGACAATTTTTGGAAGTTATTGCATGTCTAATGCAAGATTAATCTCCATATTATGAGAGTCAATGCAATATTCAGGCAAAAATTACTCTTTTTCGCCAAACGTGGGGCTCGAACCCATGACCCTGAGATTAAGAGTCTCATGCTCTACCGACTGAGCTAGCCGGGCTCCCTCCTTAAGACAGTATGCTGACCAATCACTTTTTGTGAAGAAAATCAAATCCTGGATATTCCTCTACTCTTGATTTGCAAGGAAAGCCGGATTTATACATCCTTCAGAGGACAGAGTGTCAAATAAAATAAGAAAAAATAAGAACGGAAGTTGAGAGAACTTCATTTTGAGATTGCATAAGAATTCAAATTCCTCTCACGTGCTAAAGAATACCTGAACCCTTTTAATTAAACAACTTTAGTTGTTATAATGAGACCATATTTGAAAGCCATCTGTGATTTTTCTGTCCTTACTCTGCAATGACCTTGGCAATGACAAGTTAAAAATAAAATGTATGCAAATTTTATAATGGAGAATGCGGGCATCGATCCAACTACCTCTCGCTTGCTAAGCGAGTGCTCTACCATTTGAGCTAATTCCCCTGTGTGTTTAATCTGCATAACATTAAAAAAGTAACCTCACTGCCTTCCACACTTTATTTGAAGTCCAATTGCCCATAGCAGTGTTCAGTTCACTCCTAACTTATGCCTTACCTCCCCTTATGGGATGTTTTACAGTTCAGGTTGGCCTGTTTACTACTCGAATATGAGTGATATTGCGGTGTGTTCATCTAGACCCATACCCTACCTAATCTTGAAGTTAAATTTCCCACCAATGAGAAACCAAGGGAGATACCATTTTTGATACTTATTGCATGTCTAATGCAAGAATAATCACCAGATTATGAGAGTCAATGCAATAATCCTGCAAAAATTACTCATTTTCACCCAACGTGGGGCTCGAACCCACGACCCTGAGATTAAGAGTCTCATGCTCTACCGACTGAGCTATCCGGGCTCCCACTTCAAGATGGTATGCCGTCTAATCATTTTTTATGAAGGAAATCCATTCCTGGACAATTTTTGGGAGTTATTGCATGTCTAATGCAATAGTAATCTCCATATTATGAGAGTCAATGCAATATTCAGGCAAAAATTACTCATTTTCGCCCAACGTGGGGCTCGAACCCACTACCCTGAGATTAAGAGTCTCATGCTCTACCGACTGAGCTATCCGGGCTCCCTCCTTAATACAGTATGCAGACCAATCACTTTTTGTGAAGAAAATCAAATCCTGGATATTCCTCTACTCTTGTTTTGCAAGGAAAGACAGATTTATACATCCTTCAGAGGACAGAGTGTCAAATAAAATAAAAGAAAATGAAAATTGCAGTTGTGAGAACTTCATTTTGAGATTGCATAAGAATTCAAATTCCTCTCACGTGCTAAAGAATACCTGAACCCTTTTGATTAAACCACTTTAGTTGTTATAATGAGACCATATTTGAAAGCCATCTGTGATTTTTCTGTTCTTACTCTGCAATGACCTTGGCAATGACAAGTTAAAAATAAAATGTATGCAAATTTTATAATGGAGAATGCGGGCATTGATCCCGGTACCTCTCGCATGCTAAGCGAGCACTCTACCATTTGAGCTAATTCCCCTGTGTGTATAATCTGCATAACATGAAAAAAGTAACCTCACTGCCTTCCACACTTTATTTGAAGTCCAATTGCCCATAACAATGTTCAGTTCACTTCTAACTAATGCCTTACCTCCACTTATGGGATGTTTTATAGTTCAGGTTGGGCTGTTTACTACTCGAATATGAGTGATATTGCGGTGTGTTCATCTAGACTCATACCCTACCTAATCTTGAAGTTAAATTTCCCACCAATGAGAAACCAAGGGAGATACCATTTTTGATAGTTATTGCATGTCTAATGCAAGAATAATCACCAGATTATGAGAGTCAATGCAATAATCCAGCAAAAATTACTCATTTCTGTCCAACGTGGGGCACAAACCCACGGCCCTGAGATTAAGAGTCTCATGCTCTACCGACTGAGCTGGCCGGGCTCCCACTTCAAGATGGTATACAGACTAATCATTTTTTATGAAGGAAATCCATTCCTGGACAATTTTTGGGAGTTATTGCATGTCTAATGCAAGATGAATCTCCATATTATGAGAGTCAATGCAATATTTAGTCAAAAATTACTCGTTTTTGCCCAACGTGGGGCTCAAACCCACGACCCTGAGATTAAGAGTCTCATGCTCTACCGACTGAGCTAGCCGGGCTCCCTCTTTAAGACAGTATGCAGACCAATCCCTTTTTGTGAAGAAAATCAAATCCTGGATATTCCTCTACTCTTGTTTTGCAAGGAAAGACAGATTTATACATCCTTCAGAGGACAGAGTGTCAAATAAAACAAGAGAAAATGAAAATGGAAGTTGTGAGAACTTCATTTTGAGATTGCATAAGAATTCAAATTCCTCTCACGTGCTAAAGAATACCTGAACCCTATTGATTAAACCACTTTAGTTGTTATAATGAGACCATATTTAAAAGCCATCTGTGATTTTTCTGTTCTTACTCTGCAATGACCTTGGCAATGACAAGTTAAAAATAAAATGTATGCAAATTTTATAATGGAGAATGCGGGCATCGATCCCGCAACCTCTCGCATGCTAAGCAAGCACTCTACCATATGAGCTAATTCCCCTGTGTGTTTAATCTGCATAACATGAAAAAAGTAACCTCGCTGCCTTCCACACTTTATTTGAAGTCCAATTGTCCATAACAGTGTTTAGTTCACTCCTAACTTATGCATTACCTCCTCTTATGGGATGTTTTACAGTTCAGGTTGGCCTGTTTACTCCTTGAATATGAGTGATATTGCGGTGTGTTCATCTAGACTCATACCCTACCTAATCTTGAAGTTAAATTTCCCACCAATGAGAAACCAAGGGAGATACCATTTTTGATACTTATTGCATGTCTAATGCAAGTATAATCACCAGATTATGAGAGTCAATGCAATAATCCAGCAAAAATTACTCATTTTCACCCAACGTGGGGCTCGAACCCACGACCCTGTGATTAAGAGTGCCATGCTCTACCGACTGAGCTAGCCGGGCTCCCACTTCAAGATGGTATGCAGACTAATCATTTTTTATGAAGGAAATCCATGCCTGGACAATTTTTGCGAGTTATTGCATGTCTAATGCAAGATGAAGCTCCATATTATGAGAGTCAATGCAATATTCAGGCAAAAATTACTCTTTTTTGCCCAACGTGGGGCTCGAACCCACGACCCTGAGATTAAGAGTCTCATGCTCTACCGACTGAGCTAGCCGGGCTCCCTCTTTAAGACAGTATGCAGACCAATCCCTTTTTGTGAAGAAAATCAAATCCTGGATATTCCTCTACTCTTGTTTTGCAAGGAAAGACAGATTTATACATGCTTCAGAGGACAGAGTGTCAAATAAAATAAGAAAAAATAAGAACGGAAGTTGTGAGAACTTCATTTTGAGATTGCATAGGAATTCAAATTCCTCTCACGTGCTAAAGAATACCTGAACCCTTTTGATTAAACGACTTTAGTTGTTATAATGAGACCATATTTGAAAGCCATCTGTGATTTTTCTGTTCTTACTCTGCAATGACCTTGGCAATGACAAGTTAAAAATAAAATGTATGCAAATTTTATAATGGAGAATGCGGGCATCGATCCCACTACCTCTCGCTTGCTAAGCGAGCGCTCTACCATTTGCACTAATTCCCCTGTGTGTTTAATCTGCATAACATTAAAAGTGTAACCTCACTGCCTTTCACACTTTATTTGAAGTCCAATTGCCCATAACAGTGTTCAGTTCACTCCTAACGTATGCCTTACCTCCACTCATGGGATGTTTTACAGTTCAGGTTGGCCTGTTTACTACTCGAATATGAGTGATATTGCGGTGTGTTCATCTAGACTCATACCCTACCTAATCTTGAAGTTAAATTTCCCACCATTGAGAAACAAAGGGAGATACCATTTTTGATACTTATTGCATGTCTAATGCAAGAATAATCACCAGAATATGAGAGTCAATGCAATAATCCTGCAAAAATTACTCATTTTCACCCAACGTGGGGCTCGAACCCACGACCCTGAGATTAAGAGTCTCATGCTCTACCGACTGAGCTAGCCGGGCTCCCACTTCAAGATGGTATACAGACTAATCATTTTTTATGAAGGAAATCCATTCCTGGACAATTTTTGCGAGTTATTGCATGTCTAATGCAATATTAATCTCCATATTATGAGAGTCAATGCAATATTCAGGCAAAAATTACTCGTTTTCGCCCAACGTGGGGCTCGAACCCACAACCCTGAGATTAAGAGTCTCATGCTCTACCGACTGAGCTAGCCGGGCTCCCTCCTCAATACAGTATGCAGACCAATCACTTTTTGTGAAGAAAATCAAATCCTGTATATTCCTCTACTCTTGTTTTGCAAGGAAAGACAGATTTATACATCCTTCAGAGGACAGAGTGTCAAATAAAATAAAAGAAAATGAAAATTGCAGTTGTGAGAACTTCATTTTGAGATTGCATAAGAATTCAAATTCCTCTCACGTGCTAAAGAATACCTGAACCCTTTTGATTAAACCACTTTAGTTGTTATAATGAGACCATATTTGAAAGCCATCTGTGATTTTTCTGTTCTTACTCTGCAATGACCTTGGCAATGACAAGTTAAAAATAAAATGTATGCAAATTCTATAATGGAGAATGCGGGCATTGATCCCGGTAGCTCTCGCATGCTAAGCGAGCACGCTACCATTTGAGCTAATTCCCCTGTGTGTATAATCTGCATAACATGAAAAAAGTAACCTCACTGCCTTCCACACTTTATTTGAAGTACAATTGCCCATAACAGTGTTCAGTTCACTTCTAACTAATGCCTTACCTCCACTTATGGGATGTTTTATAGTTCAGGTTGGGCTGTTTACTACTCGAATATGAGTGATATTGCGGTGTGTTCATCTAGACTCATACCCTACCTAATCTTGAAGTTAAATTTCCCACCAATGAGAAACCAAGGGAGGTACCATTTTTGATAGTTATTGCATGTCTAATGCAAGAAAAATCACCAGATTATGAGAGTCAATGCAATAATCCAGCAAAAATTACTCATTTCTGCCCAACGTGGGGCTCAAACCCACGGCCCTGAGATTCAGAGTCTCATGCTCTACCGACTGAGCTGGCCGGGCTCCCACTTCAAGATGGTATACAGACTAATCATTTTTTATGAAGGAAATCCATTCCTGGACAATTTTTGGGAGTTATTGCATGTCTAATGCAAGATGAATCTCCATATTATGAGAGTCAATGCAATATTTAGGCAAAAATTACTCGTTTTTGCCCAACGTGGGGCTCGAACCCACAACCCTGAGATTAAGTGTCTCATGCTCTACCGACTGAGCTAGCCGGGCTCCCTCTTTAAGACAGTATGCAGACCAATCCCTTTTTGTGAAGAAAATCAAATCCTGGATATTCCTCTACTCTTGTTTTGCAAGGAAAGACAGATTTATACATCCTTCAGAGGACAGAGTGTCAAATAAAACAAGAGAAAATGAAAATGGAAGTTGTGAGAACTTCATTTTGAGATTGCATAAGAATTCAAATTCCTCTCACGTGCTAAAGAATACCTGAACCCTATTGATTAAACCACTTTAGTTGTTATAATGAGACCATATTTAAAAGCCATCTGTGATTTTTCTGTTCTTACTCTGCAATGACCTTGGCAATGACAAGTTAAAAATAAAATGTATGCAAATTTTATAATGGAGAACGCGGGCATCGATCCCGCAACCTCTCGCATGCTAAGCAAGCACTCTACCATTTGAGCTAATTCCCCTGTGTGTTTAAGCTGCATAACATGAAAAAAGTAACCTCGCTGCCTTCCACACTTTATTTGAAGTCCAATTGTCCATAACAGTGTTTAGTTCACTCCTAATTTATGCATTACCTCCTCTTATGGGATGTTTTACAGTTCAGGTTGGCCTGTTTACTCCTTGAATATGAGTGATATTGCGGTGTGTTCATCTAGACTCATACCCTACCTAATCTTGAAGTTAAATTTCCCACCAATGAGAAACCAAGGGAGATACCATTTTTGATACTTATTGCATGTCTAATGCAAGAATAATCACCAGATTATGAGAGTCAATGCAATAATCCAGCAAAAATTACTCATTTTCACCCAACGTGGGGCTCGAACCCACGGCCCTGAATTTAAGAGTCTCATGCTCTACCAACTGAGCTAGCAAGGCTCCCTCTTCAAGATGGTGTGCAGACTAATCATTTTTTTATGAAGGAAATCCATTCCTGGACAATTTTTGGAAGTTATTGCATGTCTAATGCAAGATTAATCTCCATATTATGAGAGTCAATGCAATATTCAGGCAAAAATTACTCTTTTTCGCCAAACGTGGGGCTCGAACCCATGACCCTGAGATTAAGAGTCTCATGCTCTACCGACTGAGCTAGCCGGGCTCCCTCCTTAAGACAGTATGCTGACCAATCACTTTTTGTGAAGAAAATCAAATCCTGGATATTCCTCTACTCTTGATTTGCAAGGAAAGCCGGATTTATACATCCTTCAGAGGACAGAGTGTCAAATAAAATAAGAAAAAATAAGAACGGAAGTTGAGAGAACTTCATTTTGAGATTGCATAAGAATTCAAATTCCTCTCACGTGCTAAAGAATACCTGAACCCTTTTAATTAAACAACTTTAGTTGTTATAATGAGACCATATTTGAAAGCCATCTGTGATTTTTCTGTCCTTACTCTGCAATGACCTTGGCAATGACAAGTTAAAAATAAAATGTATGCAAATTTTATAATGGAGAATGCGGGCATCGATCCAACTACCTCTCGCTTGCTAAGCGAGTGCTATACCATTTGAGCTAATTCCCCTGTGTGTTTAATCTGCATAACATTAAAAAAGTAACCTCACTGCCTTCCACACTTTATTTGAAGTCCAATTGCCCATAGCAGTGTTCAGTTCACTCCTAACTTATGCCTTACCTCCCCTTATGGGATGTTTTACAGTTCAGGTTGGCCTGTTTACTACTCGAATATGAGTGATATTGCGGTGTGTTCATCTAGACCCATACCCTACCTAATCTTGAAGTTAAATTTCCCACCAATGAGAAACCAAGGGAGATACCATTTTTGATACTTATTGCATGTCTAATGCAAGAATAATCACCAGATTATGAGAGTCAATGCAATAATCCTGCAAAAATTACTCATTTTCACCCAACGTGGGGCTCGAACCCACGACCCTGAGATTAAGAGTCTCATGCTCTACCGACTGAGCTATCCGGGCTCCCTCCTTAATACAGTATGCAGACCAATCACTTTTTGTGAAGAAAATCAAATCCTGGATATTCCTCTACTCTTGTTTTGCAAGGAAAGACAGATTTATACATCCTTCAGAGGACAGAGTGTCAAATAAAATAAAAGAAAATGAAAATTGCAGTTGTGAGAACTTCATTTTGAGATTGCATAAGAATTCAAATTCCTCTCACGTGCTAAAGAATACCTGAACCCTTTTGATTAAACCACTTTAGTTGTTATAATGAGACCATATTTGAAAGCCATCTGTGATTTTTCTGTTCTTACTCTGCAATGACCTTGGCAATGACAAGTTAAAAATAAAATGTATGCAAATTTTATAATGGAGAATGCGGGCATTGATCCCGGTACCTCTCGCATGCTAAGCGAGCACTCTACGATTTGAGCTAATTCCCCTGTGTGTATAATCTGCATAACATGAAAAAAGTAACCTCACTGCCTTCCACACTTTATTTGAAGTCCAATTGCCCATAACAATGTTCAGTTCACTTCTAACTAATGCCTTACCTCCACTTATGGGATGTTTTATAGTTCAGGTTGGGCTGTTTACTACTCGAATATGAGTGATATTGCGGTGTGTTCATCTAGACTCATACCCTACCTAATCTTGAAGTTAAATTTCCCACCAATGAGAAACCAAGGGAGATACCATTTTTGATAGTTATTGCATGTCTAATGCAAGAATAATCACCAGATTATGAGAGTCAATGCAATAATCCAGCAAAAATTACTCATTTCTGTCCAACGTGGGGCACGAACCCACGGCCCTGAGATTAAGAGTCTCATGCTCTACCGACTGAGCTGGCCGGGCTCCCACTTCAAGATGGTATACAGACTAATCATTTTTTATGAAGGAAATCCATTCCTGGACAATTTTTGGGAGTTATTGCATGTCTAATGCAAGATGAATCTCCATATTATGAGAGTCAATGCAATATTTAGGCAAAAATTACTCGTTTTTGCCCAACGTGGGGCTCGAACCCACGACCCTGAGATTAAGAGTGCCATGCTCTACCGACTGAGCTAGCCGGGCTCCCACTTCAAGATGGTATGCAGACTAATCATTTTTTATGAAGGAAATCCATTCCTGGACAATTTTTGCGAGTTATTGCATGTCTAATGCAAGATGAAGCTCCATATTATGAGAGTCAATGCAATATTCAGGCAAAAATTACTCTTTTTTGCCCAACGTGGGGCTCGAACCCACGACCCTGAGATTAAGAGTCTCATGCTCTACCGACTGAGCTAGCCGGGCTCCCTCTTTAAGACAGTATGCAGACCAATCCCTTTTTGTGAAGAAAATCAAATCCTGGATATTCCTCTACTCTTGTTTTGCAAGGAAAGTACAGATTTATACATCCTTCAGAGGACAGAGTGTCAAATAAAATAAGAAAAAATAAGAACGGAAGTTGTGAGAACTTCATTTTGAGATTGCATAGGAATTCAAATTCCTCTCACGTGCTAAAGAATACCTGAACCCTTTTGATTAAACGACTTTAGTTGTTATAATGAGACCATATTTGAAAGCCATCTGTGATTTTTCTGTTCTTACTCTGCAATGACCTTGGCAATGACAAGTTAAAAATAAAATGTATGCAAATTTTATAATGGAGAATGCGGGCATCGATCCCACTACCTCTCGCTTGCTAAGCGAGCGCTCTACCATTTGAGCTAATTCCCCTGTGTGTTTAATCTGCATAACATTAAAAGTGTAACCTCACTGCCTTTCACACTTTATTTGAAGTCCAATTGCCCATAACAGTGTTCAGTTCACTCCTAACGTATGCCTTACCTCCACTCATGGGATGTTTTACAGTTCAGGTTGGCCTGTTTACTACTCGAATATGAGTGATATTGCGGTGTGTTCATCTAGACTCATACCCTACCTAATCTTGAAGTTAAATTTCCCACCATTGAGAAACAAAGGGAGATACCATTTTTGATACTTATTGCATGTCTAATGCAAGAATAATCACCAGAATATGAGAGTCAATGCAATAATCCTGCAAAAATTACTCATTTTCACCCAACGTGGGGCTCGAACCCACGACCCTGAGATTAAGAGTCTCATGCTCTACCGACTGAGCTAGCCGGGCTCCCACTTCAAGATGGTATACAGACTAATCATTTTTTATGAAAGAAATCCATTCCTGGACAATTTTTGCGAGTTATTGCATGTCTAATGCAATATTAATCTCCATATTATGAGAGTCAATGCAATATTCAGGCAAAAATTACTCGTTTTCGCCCAACGTGGGGCTCGAACCCACAACCCTGAGATTAAGAGTCTCATGCTCTACCGACTGAGCTAGCCGGGCTCCCTCCTCAATACAGTATGCAGACCAATCACTTTTTGTGAAGAAAATCAAATCCTGTATATTCCTCTACTCTTGTTTTGCAAGGAAAGACAGATTTATACATCCTTCAGAGGACAGAGTGTCAAATAAAATAAAAGAAAATGAAAATTGCAGTTGTGAGAACTTCATTTTGAGATTGCATAAGAATTCAAATTCCTCTCACGTGCTAAAGAATACCTGAACCCTTTTGATTAAACCACTTTAGTTGTTATAATGAGACCATATTTGAAAGCCATCTGTGATTTTTCTGTTCTTACTCTGCAATGACCTTGGCAATGACAAGTTAAAAATAAAATGTATGCAAATTCTATAATGGAGAATGCGGGCATTGATCCCGGTAGCTCTCGCATGCTAAGCGAGCACGCTACCATTTGAGCTAATTCCCCTGTGTGTATAATCTGCATAACATGAAAAAAGTAACCTCACTGCCTTCCACACTTTATTTGAAGTACAATTGCCCATAACAGTGTTCAGTTCACTTCTAACTAATGCCTTACCTCCACTTATGGGATGTTTTATAGTTCAGGTTGGGCTGTTTACTACTCGAATATGAGTGATATTGCGGTGTGTTCATCTAGACTCATACCCTACCTAATCTTGAAGTTAAATTTCCCACCAATGAGAAACCAAGGGAGGTACCATTTTTGATAGTTATTGCATGTCTAATGCAAGAAAAATCACCAGATTATGAGAGTCAATGCAATAATCCAGCAAAAATTACTCATTTCTGCCCAACGTGGGGCTCAAACCCACGGCCCTGAGATTCAGAGTCTCATGCTCTACCGACTGAGCTGGCCGGGCTCCCACTTCAAGATGGTATACAGACTAATCATTTTTTATGAAGGAAATCCATTCCTGGACAATTTTTGGGAGTTATTGCATGTCTAATGCAAGATGAATCTCCATATTATGAGAGTCAATGCAATATTTAGGCAAAAATTACTCGTTTTTGCCCAACGTGGGGCTCGAACCCACGACCCTGAGATTAAGTGTCTTATGCTCTACCGACTGAGCTAGCCGGGCTCCCTCTTTAGGACAGTATGCAGACCAATCCCTTTTTGTGAAGAAAATCAAATCCTGGATATTCCTCTACTCTTGTTTTGCAAGGAAAGACAGATTTATACATCCTTCAGAGGACAGAGTGTCAAATAAAACAAGAAAAAATGAAAATGGAAGTTGTGAGAACTTCATGTTGAGATTGCATAAGAATTCAAATTCCTCTCACGTGCTAAAGAATACCTGAACCCTATTGATTAAACCACTTTAGTTGTTATAATGAGACCATATTTAAAAGCCATCTGTGATTTTTCTGTTCTTACTCTGCAATGACCTTGGCAATGACAAGTTAAAAATAAAATGTATGCAAATTTTATAATGGAGAATGCGGGCATCGATCCCGCAACCTCTCGCATGCTAAGCAAGCACTCTACCATTTGAGCTAATTCCCCTGTGTGTTTAAGCTGCATAACATGAAAAAAGTAACCTCGCTGCCTTCCACACTTTATTTGAAGTCCAATTGTCCATAACAGTGTTTAGTTCACTCCTAATTTATGCATTACCTCCTCTTATGGGATGTTTTACAGTTCAGGTTGGCCTGTTTACTCCTTGAATATGAGTGATATTGCGGTGTGTTCATCTAGACTCATACCCTACCTAATCTTGAAGTTAAATTTCCCACCAATGAGAAACCAAGGGAGATACCATTTTTGATACTTATTGCATGTCTAATGCAAGAATAATCACCAGATTATGAGAGTCAATCCAATAATCCAGCAAAAATTACTCATTTTCACCCAACGTGGGGCTCGAACCCACGGCCCTGAATTTAAGAGTCTCATGCTCTACCAACTGAGCTAGCAAGGCTCCCTCTTCTAGATGGTGTGCAGACTAATCATTTTTTTATGAAGGAAATCCATTCCTGGACAATTTTTGGAAGTTATTGCATGTCTAATGCAAGATTAATCTCCATATTATGAGAGTCAATGCAATATTCAGGCAAAAATTACTCTTTTTCGCCAAACGTGGGGCTCGAACCCATGACCCTGAGATTAAGAGTCTCATGCTCTACCGACTGAGCTAGCCGGGCTCCCTCCTTAAGACAGTATGCTGACCAATCACTTTTTGTGAAGAAAATCAAATCCTGGATATTCCTCTACTCTTGATTTGCAAGGAAAGCCGGATTTATACATCCTTCAGAGGACAGAGTGTCAAAAAAAATAAGAGAAAATGAAAACGGAAGTTGTGAGAACTTCATTTTGAGATTGCATAAGAATTCAAATTCCTCTCACATGCTAAAGAATACCTGAACCCTTTTGATTAAACCACTTTAGTTGTTATAATGAGACCATATTTGAAAGCCATCTGTGATTTTTCTGTTCTTACTCTGCAATGACCTTGGCAATGACAAGTTAAAAATAAAATGTATGCAAATTTTATAATGGAGAATGCGGGCATCGATCCCGCAACCTCTCGCATGCTAAGCAAGCACTCTACCATTTGAGCTAATTCCCCTGTGTGTTTAAGCTGCATAACATGAAAAAAGTAACCTCGCTGCCTTCCACACTTTATTTGAAGTCCAATTGTCCATAACAGTGTTTAGTTCACTCCTAATTTATGCATTACCTCCTCTTATGGGATGTTTTACAGTTCAGGTTGGCCTGTTTACTCCTTGAATATGAGTGATATTGCGGTGTGTTCATCTAGACTCATACCCTACCTAATCTTGAAGTTAAATTTCCCACCAATGAGAAACCAAGGGAGATACCATTTTTGATACTTATTGCATGTCTAATGCAAGAATAATCACCAGATTATGAGAGTCAATCCAATAATCCAGCAAAAATTACTCATTTTCACCCAACGTGGGGCTCGAACCCACGGCCCTGAATTTAAGAGTCTCATGCTCTACCAACTGAGCTAGCAAGGCTCCCTCTTCTAGATGGTGTGCAGACTAATCATTTTTTTATGAAGGAAATCCATTCCTGGACAATTTTTGGAAGTTATTGCATGTCTAATGCAAGATTAATCTCCATATTATGAGAGTCAATGCAATATTCAGGCAAAAATTACTCATTTTCGCCCAACGTGGGGCTTGAACCCACGACCCTGAGATTAAGAGTCTCATGCTCTACCGACTGAGCTAGCCGGGTTCCCTCCTAAAGACAGTATGCAGACCAATCCCTTTTTATGAAGAAAATCAAATCCTGGATATTCCTCTACTCTTGTTTTGCAAGGAAAGACAGATTTATACATCCTTCAGAGGACAGAGTGTCAAATAAAATAAGAAAAAATAAGAACGGAAGTTGAGAGAACTTCATTTTGAGATTGCATAAGAATTCAAATTCCTCTCACGTGCTAAAGAATACCTGAACCCTTTTGATTAAACCACTTTAGTTGTTATAATGAGACCATATTTGAAAGCCATCTGTGATTTTTCTGTTCTTACTCTGCAATGACCTTGGCAATGACAAGTTAAAAATAAAATGTATGCAAATTTTATAATGGAGAATGCGGGCATTGATCCCGGTACCTCTCGCTTGCTAAGCGAGTGCTCTACCATTTGAGCTAATTCCCCTGTGTGTTTAATCTGCATAACATGAAAAAAGTAACCTCACTGCCTTCCACACTTTATTTGAAGTCCAATTGCCCATAACAATGTTCAGTTCACTTCTAACTAATGCCTTACCTCCACTTATGGGATGTTTTATAGTTCAGGTTGGGCTGTTTACTACTCGAATATGAGTGATATTGCGGTGTGTTCATCTAGACTCATACCCTACCTAATCTTGAAGTTAAATTTCCCACCAATGAGAAACCAAGGGAGATACCATTTTTGATAGTTATTGCATGTCTAATGCAAGAATAATCACCAGATTATGAGAGTCAATGCAATAATCCAGCAAAAATTACTCATTTCTGTCCAACGTGGGGCACGAACCCACGGCCCTGAGATTAAGAGTCTCATGCTCTACCGACTGAGCTGGCCGGGCTCCCACTTCAAGATGGTATACAGACTAATCATTTTTTATGAAGGAAATCCATTCCTGGACATTTTTTGGGAGTTATTGCATGTCTAATGCAAGATGAATCTCCATATTATGAGAGTCAATGCAATATTTAGGCAAAAATTACTCGTTTTTGCCCAACGTGGGGCTCAAACCCACGACCCTGAGATTAAGAGTCTCATGCTCTACCGACTGAGCTAGCCGGGCTCCCTCTTTAAGACAGTATGCAGACCAATCCCTTTTTGTGAAGAAAATCAAATCCTGGATATTCCTCTACTCTTGTTTTGCAAGGAAAGACAGATTTATACATCCTTCAGAGGACAGAGTGTCAAATAAAACAAGAGAAAATGAAAATGGAAGTTGTGAGAACTTCATTTTGAGATTGCATAAGAATTCAAATTCCTCTCACGTGCTAAAGAATACCTGAACCCTATTGATTAAACCACTTTAGTTGTTATAATGAGACCATATTTAAAAGCCATCTGTGATTTTTCTGTTCTTACTCTGCAATGACCTTGGCAATGACAAGTTAAAAATAAAATGTATGCAAATTTTATAATGGAGAATGCGGGCATCGATCCCGCAACCTCTCGCATGCTAAGCAAGCACTCTACCATTTGAGCTAATTCCCCTGTGTGTTTAATCTGCATAACATGAAAAAAGTAACCTCGCTGCCTTCCACACTTTATTTGAAGTCCAATTGTCCATAACAGTGTTTAGTTCACTCCTAACTTATGCATTACCTCCTCTTATGGGATGTGTTACAGTTCAGGTTGGCCTGTTTACTCCTTGAATATGAGTGATATTGCGGTGTGTTCATCTAGACTCATACCCTACCTAATCTTGAAGTTAAATTTCCCACCAATGAGAAACCAAGGGAGATACCATTTTTGATACTTATTGCATGTCTAATGCAAGAATAACCACCAGATTATGAGAGTCAATGCAATAATCCAGCAAAAATTACTCTTGTTCTCCCAACGTGGGGCTCGAACCCACGACCCTGAGATTAAGAGTCTCATGCTCTACCGACTGAGCTAGCCGGGCTCCAGCTTCAAGATGGTATGCAGACTAATCATTTTTTATGAAGGAAATCCATTCCTGGACAATTTTTGCGAGTTATTGCATGTCTAATGCAAGATGAATCTCCATATTATGAGTGTCAATGCAATATTCAGGCAAAAATTACTCTTTTTCGCCCGACGTGGGGCTCAAACCAACTACCCTGAGATTAAGAGTCTCATGCTCTACCGACTGAGCTAGCCGGGCTCCCTCCTTAAGACAGTATGCAGACCAATCCCTTTTTGTGAAGAAAATAAAATCCTGGATATTCCTCTACTCTTGTTTTGCAAGGAAAGCCAGATTTATACATCCTTCAGAGGACAGAGTGTCAAATAAAACAAGAGAAAATGAAAATGGAAGTTGTGGGAACTTCATTTTGAGATTGCATAAGAATTCAAATTCCTCTCACGTGCTAAAGAATACCTGAACCCTTTTGATTAAACCACTTTAGTTGTTATAATGAGACCATATTTGAAAGCCATCTGTGATTTTTCTGTTCTCAATCTGCAATGACCTTGGCAATGACAAGTTAAAAATAAAATGTATGCAAATTTTATACTGGAGAATGCGGGCATCGATCCCGCTACCTCTTGCATGCTAAGCTAGCACTCTACCATTTGAGCTAATTCCCCTGTGTGTTTAATCTGCATAACATAAAAAAAATAACCTTACTGCCTTCCACACTTTATTTGAAGTCCAATTGCCCATAACAGTGTTCAGTTCACTCCTAACTTATGCCTTACCTCCACTAATGGGATGTTTTACAGTTCAGGTTGGCCTGTTTACTACTCGAATATGAGTGATATTGCAGTGTGTTCATCTAGACTCATACCCTACCTAATCTTGAAGTTAAACTTCCCACCAATGAGAAACCAAGGGAGATACCATTTTTGATACTTATTGCATGTCTAATGCAAGAATAATCACCAGATTATGAGAGTCAATGCAATAATCCTCCAAAAATTACTCATTTTCACCCAACGTGGGGCTCGAACCCACGACCCTGAGATTAAGAGTCTCATGCTCTACCGACTGAGCTAGCTGGGCTCCCACTTCAAGATGGTATGCAGTCTAATAATTTTTTATGAAGGAAATCCATTCCTGGACAATTTTTGGGAGTTATTGCATGTCTAATGCAATAGTAATCTCCATATTATGAGAGTCAATGCAATATTCAGGCAAAAATTACTCATTTTCGGCCAACGTGGGGCTCGAACTCACTACCCTGAGATTAAGAGTCTCATGCTCTACCGACTGAGCTAGCCGGGCTCCCTCCTTAATACAGTATGCAGACCAATCACTTTTTGTGAATAAAATCAAATCCTGGATATTCCTCTACTCTTGTTTTGTAAGGAAAGCAAGATTTATACATCCTTCAGATTACAGAGTGTCAAATAAAATAAAAGAAAATGAAAATGGGAGTTGTGAGAACTTCATTTTGAGATTGCATAAGAATTCAAATTCTTCTCACGTGCTAAAGAATACCTGAACCCTTTTGATTAAACCACTTTAGTTGTTATAATGAGACCATATTTGAAAGCCATCTGTGATTTTTCTGTTCTCAATCTGCAATGACCTTGGCAATGACAAGTTAAAAATAAAATGTATGCAAATTTTATACTGGAGAATGCGGGCATCGATCCCGCTACCTCTTGCATGCTAAGCGAGCACTCTACCATTTGAGCTAATTCCCCTGTGTGTTTAATCTGCATAACATGAAAAAAGTAACCTCACTGCCTTCCACACTTTATTTAAAGTCCAATTGCCCATAACAGTGTTCAGTTCACTCCTAATTTATGCCTTACCTCCACTTATGGGATGTTTTACAGTTCAGGTTGGCCTGTTTACTACTCGAATATGAGTGATATTGTGGTGTGTTCTTCTAGACTCATACCCTACCTAATCTTGAAGTTAAATTTCCCACCAATGAGAAACCAAGGGAGATACCATTTTTGATAGTTATTGCATGTCTAATGCAAGAATAATCACCAGATTATGAGAGTCCAGCAAAAATTACTCATTTTCGCCCAACGTGGGGCTCGAACCCACGACCCTGAGATTAAGAGTCTCATGCTCTACCGACTGAGCTAGCCGGGCTCCCACTTCAAGATGGTATGCAGACTAATCATTTTTTATGAAGGAAATCCATTCCTGGACAATTTTTGGGAGTTATTGCAGGTCTAATGCAAGATTAATCTCCATATTATGAGAGTCAATGCAATATTCAGGCAAAAATTACTCGTTTTCACCCAACGTGGGGCTCGAACCCACGACCCTGAGATTAAGAGTCTCATGCTCTACCGACTGAGCTAGCCGGGCTCCCTCCTTAAGACAGTATGCAGACCAATCCCTTTTTGTGAAGAAAATCAAATCCTGGATATTCCTCTACTCTTGTTTTGCAAGGAAAGCCTGATTTATCCATCCTTCAGAGGACAGAGTGTCAAAAAAAATAAGAGAAAATGAAAATGGAAGTTGTGAAAACTTCCTTTTGAGATTGCATAAGAATTCAAATTCCTCTCACATGCTAAAGAATACCTGAACCCTTTTGAATAAATCACTTTAGTTGTTATAATGAGACCATATTTGAAAGCCATCTATGATTTTTCTGTTCTTACTCTGCAATGACCTTGGCAATGACAAGTTAAAAATAAAATGTATGCAAATTTTATAATGGAGAATGCGGGCATCGAGCCCGCTACCTCTCGCATGCTAAGCGAGCGCTTTACTATTTGAGCTAATTCCCCTGTGTGTTTAATCTGCATAACATGAAAAAAGTAACCTTACTGCCTTCCACACTTTATTTGAAGTCCAATTGCCCATAACAGTGTTCAGTTCACTCCTAACTTATGCCTTACCTCCACTAATGGGATGTTTTACAGTTCAGGTTGGCCTGTTTACTACTCGAATATGAGTGATATTGCAGTGTGTTCATCTAGACTCATACCCTACCTAATCTTGAAGTTAAACTTCCCACCAATGAGAAACCAAGGGAGATACCATTTTTGATACTTATTGCATGTCTAATGCAAGAATAATCACCAGATTATGAGAGTCAATGCAATAATCCTCCAAAAATTACTCATTTTCACCCAACGTGGGGCTCGAACCCACGACCCAGAGATTAAGAGTCTCATGCTCTACCGACTGAGCTAGCTGGGCTCCCACTTCAAGATGGTATGCAGTCTAATAATTTTTTATGAAGGAAATCCATTCCTGGACAATTTTTGGGAGTTATTGCATGTCTAATGCAATAGTAATCTCCATATTATGAGAGTCAATGCAATATTCAGGCAAAAATTACTCGTTTTCGGCCAACGTGGGGCTCGAACTCACTACCCTGAGATTAAGAGTCTCATGCTCTACCGACTGAGCTAGCCGGGCTCCCTCCTTAATACAGTATGCAGACCAATCACTTTTTGTGAATAAAATCAAAACCTGGATATTCCTCTACTCTTGTTTTGTAAGGAAAGCAAGATTTATACATCCTTCAGATTACAGAGTGTCAAATAAAATAAAAGAAAATGAAAATGGGAGTTGTGAGAACTTCATTTTGAGATTGCATAAGAATTCAAATTCTTCTCACGTGCTAAAGAATACCTGAACCCTTTTGATTAAACCACTTTAGTTGTTATAATGAGACCATATTTGAAAGCCATCTGTGATTTTTCTGTTCTCAATCTGCAATGACCTTGGCAATGACAAGTTAAAAATAAAATGTATGCAAATTTTATACTGGAGAATGCGGGCATCGATCCCGCTACCTCTTGCATGCTAAGCGAGCACTCTACCATTTGAGCTAATTCCCCTGTGTGTTTAATCTGCATAACATGAAAAAAGTAACCTCACTGCCTTCCACACTTTATTTAAAGTCCAATTGCCCATAACAGTGTTCAGTTCACTCCTAATTTATGCCTTACCTCCACTTATGGGATGTTTTACAGTTCAGGTTGGCCTGTTTACTACTCGAATATGAGTGATATTGTGGTGTGTTCTTCTAGACTCATACCCTACCTAATCTTGAAGTTAAATTTCCCACCAATGAGAAACCAAGGGAGATACCATTTTTGATAGTTATTGCATGTCTAATGCAAGAATAATCACCAGATTATGAGAGTCCAGCAAAAATTACTCATTTTCGCCCAACGTGGGGCTCGAACCCACGACCCTGAGATTAAGAGTCTCATGCTCTACCGACTGAGCTAGCCGGGCTCCCACTTCAAGATGGTATGCAGACTAATCATTTTTTATGAAGGAAATCCATTCCTGGACAATTTTTGGGAGTTATTGCAGGTCTAATGCAAGATTAATCTCCATATTATGAGAGTCAATGCAATATTCAGGCAAAAATTACTCGTTTTCGCCCAACGTGGGGCTCGAACCCACGACCCTGAGATTAAGAGTCTCATGCTCTACCGACTGAGCTAGCCGGGCTCCCTCCTTAAGACAGTATGCAGACCAATCCCTTTTTGTGAAGAAAATCAAATCCTGGATATTCCTCTACTCTTGTTTTGCAAGGAAAGCCTGATTTATCCATCCTTCAGAGGACAGAGTGTCAAAAAAAATAAGAGAAAATGAAAATGGAAGTTGTGAAAACTTCCTTTTGAGATTGCATAAGAATTCAAATTCCTCTCACATGCTAAAGAATACCTGAACCCTTTTGAATAAATCACTTTAGTTGTTATAATGAGACCATATTTGAAAGCCATCTATGATTTTTCTGTTCTTACTCTGCAATGACCTTGGCAATGACAAGTTAAAAATAAAATGTATGCAAATTTTATAATGGAGAATGCGGGCATCGAGCCCGCTACCTCTCGCATGCTAAGCGAGCGCTTTACTATTTGAGCTAATTCCCCTGTGTGTTTAATCTGCATAACATGAAAAAAGTAACCTTACTGCGTTCCACACTTTATTTGAAGTCCAATTGCCCATAACAGTGTTTAGTTCACTCCTAACTTATGCCTTACCTCCACTTATGGGATGTTTTACAGTTCAGGTTGGCCTGTTTACTACTCGAATATGAGTGATATTGCGCTGTGTTCATCTAGACTCATACCCTAGCTAATCTTGAAGTTAAATTTCCCACCAATGAGAAACCAAGGGAGATACCATTTCTGATAGTTATTGCATGTCTAATGCAAGAATAATCACCAGATTATGAGAGTCAATGCAATAATCCAGCAAAAATTACTCATTTTCGCCCAACGTGGGGCTCGAACCCACGACCCTGAGATTAAGAGTCTCATGCTCTACCGACTGAGCTAGCCGGGCTCCCTCCTTAAGAAAGTGTGCAGACCAATCCCTTTTTGTGAAGAAAATCAAATCCTGGATATTCCTCTACTCTTGTTTTGCAAGGAAAGCCAGATTTATACATCCTTCAGAGGACAGAGTGTCAAAAAAATAAGAGAAAATGAAAACGGAAGTTGTGAAAACTTCCTTTTGAGGCTCGAACCCACGACCCTGAGATTAAGAGTCTCATGCTCTACCGACTGAGCTAGCCGGGCTCCCACTTCAAGATGGTATGCAGACTAATCATTTTTTATGAAGGAAATCCATTCCTGGACAATTTTTGGGAGTTATTGCAGGTCTAATGCAAGATTAATCTCCATATTGTGAGAGTCAATGCAGTATTCAGGCAAAAATTACTCGTTTTCGCCCAACGTGGAGCTCGAACCCACGACCCTGAGATTAAGAGTCTCATGCTCTACCGACTGAGCTAGCCGGGCTCCCTCCTTAAGACAGTATGCAGACCAATCCCTTTTTGTGAAGAAAATCAAATCCTGGATATTCCTCTACTCTTGTTTTGCAAGGAAAGCCAGATTTATACATCCTTCAGAGGACAGAGTGTCAAAAAAAATAAGAGAAAATGAAAATGGAAGTTGTGAGAACTTCATTTTGAGATTGCATAAGAATTCAAATTCCTCTCACATGCTAAAGAATACCTGAACCCTTTTGATTAAACCAATTTAGTTGTTATAATGAGACCATATTTGAAAGCCATCTGTGATTTTTCTGTTCTTACTCTGCAATGACCTTGGCAATGACAAGTTAAAAATAAAATGTATGCAAATTTTATAATGGAGAATGCGGGCATCGAGCCCGCTACCTCTCGCATGCTAAGCGAGCGCTTTACTATTTGAGCTAATTCCCCTGTGTGTTTAATCTGCATAACATGAAAAAAGTAACCTTACTGCGTTCCACACTTTATTTGAAGTCCAATTGCCCATAACAGTGTTCAGTTCACTCCTAACTTATGCCTTACCTCCACTTATGGGATGTTTTACAGTTCAGGTTGGCCTGTTTACTACTCGAATATGAGTGATATTGCGCTGTGTTCATCTAGACTCATACCCTAGCTAATCTTGAAGTTAAATTTCCCACCAATGAGAAACCAAGGGAGATACCATTTCTGATAGTTATTGCATGTCTAATGCAAGAATATTCACCAGATTATGAGAGTCAATGCAATAATCCAGCAAAAATTACTCATTTTCACCCAACGTGGGGCTCGAACCCACGACCCTGAGATTAAGAGTCTCATGCTCTACCGACTGAGCTAGCCGGGCTCCCACTTCAAGATGGTATGCAGACTAATCATTTTTTATGAAGGAAATCCATTCCTGGACAATTTTTGGGAGTTATTGCAGGTCTAATGTAAGATTAATCTCCATATTATGAGAGTCAATGCAATATTCAGGAAAAAATTACTCGTTTTCGCCCAACGTGGGGCTCGAACCCACGACCCTGAGATTAAGAGTCTCATGCTCTACCGACTGAGCTAGCCGGGCTCCCTCCTTAAGACAGTATGCAGACCAATCCCTTTTTGTGAAAAAAATCAAATCCTGGATATTCCTCTACTCTTGTTTTGCAAGGAAAGCCAGATTTAAACATCCTTCAGAGGACAGAGTGTCAAAAAAAATAAGAGAAAATGAAAACGGAAGTTGTGAGAACTTCATTTTGAGATTGCATAAGAATTCAAATTGCTCTCACATGCTAAAGAATACCTGAACCCTTTTGATTAAACCACTTTAGTTGTTATAATGAGACCATATTTGAAAGCCATCTGTGATTTTTCTGTTCTTACTCTGCAATGACCTTGGCAATGACAAGTTAAAAATAAAATGTATGCAAATTTTATAATGGAGAATGCGGGCATCGATCCCGCTACCTCTCGCATGCTAAGCGAGCGCTCTACCATTTGAGCTAATTCCCCTGTGTGTTTAAGCTGCATAACATGAAAAAAGTAACCTCACTGCCTTCCACACTTTATTTGAAGTCCAATTGCCCATAACAGTGTTCAGTTCACTCCTAACTTATGCCTTACCTCCACTTATGGGATGTTTTACAGTTCAGGTTGGCCTGTTTACTACTCGAATATGAGTGATATTGTGGTGTGTTCATCTAGACTCATACCCTACCTAATCTTGAAGTTAAATTTCCCACCAATGAGAAACCAAGGGAGATACCATTTTTGATAGTTATTGCATGTCTACTGCAAGAATAATCACCAGATTATGAGAGTCCAGCAAAAATTACTCATTTTCGCCCGACGTGGGGCTCGAACCCACGACCCTGAGATTAAGAGTCTCATGCTCTACCGACTGAGCTAGCCGGGCTCCCACTTCAAGATGGTATGCAGACTAATCATTTTTTATGAAGGAAATCCATTCCTGGACAATTTTTGGGAGTTATTGCAGGTCTAATGTAAGATTAATCTCCATATTATGAGAGTCAATGCAATATTCAGGCAAAAATTACTCGTTTTCGCCCAACGTGGGGCTCGAACCCACGACCCTGAGATTAAGAGTATCATGCTCTACCGACTGAGCTAGCCGGGCTCCCACTTCAAGATGGTATGCAGACTAATCATTTTTTATGAAGGAAATCCATTCCTGGACAATTTTTGGGAGTTATTGCAGGTCTAATGCAAGAATAATCTCCATATTATGAGAGTCAATGCAATATTCAGGCAAAAATTACTCGTTTTCGCCCAACGTGGGGCTCGAACCCACGACCCTGAGATTAAGAGTCTCATGCTCTACCGACTGAGCTAGCCGGGCTCCCTCCTTAAGACAGTATGCAGACCAATCCCTTTTTGTGAAAAAAATCAAATCCTGGATATTCCTCTACTCTTGTTTTGCAAGGAAAGCCAGATTTAAACATCCTTCAGAGGACAGAGTGTCAAAAAAAATAAGAGAAAATGAAAACGGAAGTTGTGAGAACTTCATTTTGAGATTGCATAAGAATTCAAATTGCTCTCACATGCTAAAGAATACCTGAACCCTTTTGATTAAACCACTTTAGTTGTTATAATGAGACCATATTTGAAAGCCATCTGTGATTTTTCTGTTCTTACTCTGCAATGACCTTGGCAATGACAAGTTAAAAATAAAATGTATGCAAATTTTATAATGGAGAATGCGGGCATCGATCCCGCTACCTCTCGCATGCTAAGCGAGCGCTCTACCATTTGAGCTAATTCCCCTGTGTGTTTAAGCTGCATAACATGAAAAAAGTAACCTCACTGCCTTCCACACTTTATTTGAAGTCCAATTGCCCATAACAGTGTTCAGTTCACTCCTAACTTATGCCTTACCTCCACTTATGGGATGTTTTACAGTTCAGGTTGGCCTGTTTACTACTCGAATATGAGTGATATTGTGGTGTGTTCATCTAGACTCATACCCTACCTAATCTTGAAGTTAAATTTCCCACCAATGAGAAACCAAGGGAGATACCATTTTTGATAGTTATTGCATGTCTACTGCACGAATAATCACCAGATTATGAGAGTCCAGCAAAAATTACTCATTTTCGCCCGACGTGGGGCTCGAACCCACGACCCTGAGATTAAGAGTCTCATGCTCTACCGACTGAGCTAGCCGGGCTCCCACTTCAAGATGGTATGCAGACTAATCATTTTTTATGAAGGAAATCCATTCCTGGACAATTTTTGGGAGTTATTGCAGGTCTAATGTAAGATTAATCTCCATATTATGAGAGTCAATGCAATATTCAGGCAAAAATTACTCGTTTTCGCCCAACGTGGGGCTCGAACCCACGACCCTGAGATTAAGAGTATCATGCTCTACCGACTGAGCTAGCCGGGCTCCCACTTCAAGATGGTATGCAGACTAATCATTTTTTATGAAGGAAATCCATTCCTGGACAATTTTTGGGAGTTATTGCAGGTCTAATGCAAGAATAATCTCCATATTATGAGAGTCAATGCAATATTCAGGCAAAAATTACTCGTTTTCGCCCAACGTGGGGCTCGAACCCACGACCCTTAGATTAAGAGTCTCATGCTCTACCGACTGAGGTAGCCGGGCTCCCTCCTTAAGACAGTATGCAGACCAATCCCTTTTTGTGAAAAAAATCAAATCCTGGATATTCCTCTACTCTTGTTTTGCAAGGAAAGCCAGATTTATACATCCTTCTGAGGACAGAGTGTCAAAAAAAATAAGAGAAAATGAAAACGGAAGTTGTGAGAACTTCATTTTGAGATTGCATAAGAATTCAAATTCCTCTCACATGCTAAAGAATACCTGAACCCGTTTGATTAAACCACTTTAGTTGTTATAATGAGACCATATTTGAAAGCCATCTGTGATTTTTCTGTTCTTACTCTGCAATGACCTTGGCAATGACAAGTTAAAAATAAAATGTATGCAAATTTTATAATGGAGAATGCGGGCATCGATCCCGCTACCTCTCGCATGCTAAGCGAGCGCTCTACCATTTGATCTAATTCCCCTGTGTGTTTAATCTGCATAACATGAAAAAAGTAACCTCACTGCCTTCCACACTTTATTTGAAGTCCAATTGCCCATAACAGTGTTCAGTTCACTCCTAACTTATGCCTTACCTCCACTTATGGGATGTTTTACAGTTCAGGTTGGCCTGTTTACTACTCGAATATGAGTGATATTGTGGTGTGTTCATCTAGACTCATACCCTACCTAATCTTGAAGTTAAATTTCCCACCAATGAGAAACCAAGGGAGATACCATTTTTGATAGTTATTGCATGTCTAATGCAAGAATAATCACCAGATTATGAGAGTCCAGCAAAAATTACTCATTTTCGCCCAACGTGAGGCTCAAACCCTGAGATTAAGAGTCTCATGCTCTACCGACTGAGCTAGCCGGGTTCCCACTTCAAGATGGTATGCAGACTAATCATTTTTTATGAAGGAAATCCATTCCTGGACAATTTTTGGGAGTTATTGCAGGTCTAATGCAAGATTAATCTCCATATTATGAGAGTCAATGCAGTATTCAGGCAAAAATTACTCGTTTTCGCCCAACGTGGAGCTCGAACCCACGACCCTGAGATTAAGAGTCTCATGCTCTACCGACTGAGCTAGCCGGGCTCCCTCCTTAAGGCAGTATGCAGACCAATCCCTTTTTGTGAAGAAAATCAAATCCTGGATATTCCTCTACTCTTGTTTTGCAAGGAAAGCCATATTTATACATCCTTCAGAGGACAGAGTGTCAAAAAAATAAGAGAAAATGAAAATGGAAGTTGTGAGAACTTCATTTTGAGATTGCATAAGAATTCAAATTCCTCTCAAATGCTAAAGAATACCTGAACCCTTTTGATTAAACCACTTTAGTTGTTATAATGAGACCATATTTGAAAGCCATCTGTGATTTTTCTGTTCTTACTCTGCAATGACCTTGGCAATGACAAGTTGAAAATAAAATGTATGCAAATTTTATAATGGAGAATGCGGGCATCGAGCCCGCTACCTCTCGCATGCTAAGCGAGCGCTTTACTATTTGAGCTAATTCCCCTGAGTGTTTAATCTGCATAACATGAAAAAAGTAACCTTACTGCGTTCCACACTATATTTGAAGTCCAATTGCCCATAACAGTGTTCAGTTCACTCCTAACTTATGCCTTACCTCCACTTATGGGATGTTTTACAGTTCAGGTTGGCCTGTTTACTACTCGAATATGAGTGATATTGCGCTGTGTTTATCTAGACTCATACCCTAGCTAATCTTGAAGTTAAATTTCCCACCAATGAGAAACCAAGGGAGATACCATTTCTGATAGTTATTGCATGTCTAATGCAAGAATATTCACCGGATTATGAGAGTCAATGCAATAATCCAGCAAAAATTACTCATTTTCGCCCAACGTGGGGCTCGAAGCCACGACCCTAAGATTAAGAGTCTCATGCTCTACCGACTGAGCTAGCCGGGCTCCCACTTCAAGATGGTATGCAGACTAATAATTTTTTATGAAGGAAATCCATTCCTGGACAATTTTTGGGAGTTATTGCAGGTCTAATGTAAGATTAATCTCCATATTATGAGAGTCAATGCAATATTCAGGCAAAAATTACTCGTTTTCGCCCAACGTGGGGCTCGAACCCACGACCCTGAGATTAAGAGTCTCATGCTCTACCGACTGAGCTAGCCGGGCTCCCTCCTTAAGACAGTATGCAGACCAATCCCTTTTTGTGAAAAAAATCAAATCCTGGATATTCCTCTACTCTTGTTTTGCAAGGAAAGCCAGATGTATACATCCTTCAGAGGACAGAGTGTCAAAAAAAATAAGAGAAAATGAAAATGGAAGTTGTGAGAACTTCATTTTGAGATTGCATAAGAATTCAAATTCCTCTCACATGCTAAAGAATACCTGAACCCTTTTGATTAAACCACTTTAGTTGTTATAATGAGACCATATTTGAAAGCCATCTGTGATTTTTCTGTTCTTACTCTGCAATGACCATGGGCAATGACAAGTTAAAAATAAAATGTATGCAAATTTTATAATGGAGAATGCGGGCATCGATCCCGCTACCTCTCGCATGCTAAGCGAGCGCTCTACCATTTGAGCTAATTCCCCTGTGTGTTTAATCTGCATAACATGAAAAAAGTAACCTCACTGCCTTCCACACTTTATTTGAAGTCCAATTGCCCATAACAGTGTTCAGTTCACTCCTAACTTATGCCTTACCTCCACTTATGGGATGTTTTACAGTTCAGGTTGGCCTGTTTACTACTCGATTATGAGTGATATTGTGGTGTGTTCATCTAGACTCATACTCTACCTAATCTTGAAGTTAAATTTCCCACCAATGAGACACCAAGGGAGATACCATTTTTGATAGTTATTGCATGTCTAATGCAAGAATAATCACCAGATTATGAGAGTCCAGCAAAAATTACTCATTTTCGCCCAACGTGGAGCTCGAACCCACGACCCTGAGATTAAAAGTCTCATGCTCTACCGACTGAGCTAGCCGGGCTCCCACTTCAAGATGGTATGCAGACTAATCATTTTTTATGAAGGAAATCCAGTCCTGGACAATTTTTGGGAGTTATTGCAGGTCTAATGCAAGAATAATCTCCATATTATGAGAGTCAATGCAATATTCAGGCAAAAATTACTCGTTTTCGCCCAACGTGGGGCTCGAACCCACGACCCTGAGATTAAGAGTCTCATGCTCTACCGACTGAGCTAGCCGGGCTCCCTCCTTAAGACAGTATGCAGACCAATCTCTTTTTGTGAAAAAAATCAAATCCTGGATATTCCTCTACTCTTGTTTTGCAAGGAAAGCCAGATTTATACATCCTTCAGAGGACAGAGTGTCAAAAAAAATAAGAGAAAATGAAAACGGAAGTTGTGAGAACTTCATTTTGAGATTGCATAAGAATTCAAATTCCTCTCACATGCTAAAGAATACCTGAACCCTTTTGATTAAACCACTTTAGTTGTTATAATGAGACCATATTTGAAAGCCATCTGTGATTTTTCTGTTCTTACTCTGCAATGACCTTGGCAATGACAAGTTAAAAATAAAATGTATGCAAATTTTATAATGGAGAATGCGGGCATCGATCCCGCTACCTCTCGCATGCTAAGCGAGCGCTCTACCATTTGAGCTAATTCCCCTGCGTGTTTAATCTGCATAACATGAAAAAAGTAACCTCACTGCCTTCCACACTTTATTTGAAGTCCAATTGCCCATAACAGTGTTCAGTTCACTCCTAACTTATGCCTTACCTCCACTTATGGGATGTTTTACAGTTCAGGTTGGCCTGTTTACTACTCGAATATGAGTGATATTGTGGTGTGTTCATCTAGACTCATACCCTAGCTAATCTTGAAGTTAAATTTCCCACCAATGAGAAACCAAGGGAGATACCATTTTTGATAGTTATTGCATGTCTAATGCAAGAATAATCACCAGATTATGAGAGTCCAGCAAAAATTACTCATTTTCGCCCAACGTGAGGCTCGAACCCACGACCCTGAGATTAAGAGTCTCATGCTCTACCGACTGAGCTAGCCGGGCTCCCACTTCAAGATGGTATGCAGACTAATCATTTTTTATGAAGGAAATCCATTCCTGGACAATTTTTGGGAGTTATTGCAGGTCTAATGCAAGATTAATCTCCATATTATGAGAGTCAATGCAGTATTCAGGCAAAAATTACTCGTTTTCGCCCAACGTGGAGCTCGAACCCACGACCCTGAGATTAAGAGTCTCATGCTCTACCGACTGAGCTAGCCGGGCTCCCTCCTTAAGACAGTATGCAGACCAATCCCTTTTTGTGAAGAAAATCAAATCCTGGATATTCCTCTACTCTTGTTTTGCAAGGAAAGCCAGATTTATACATCCTTCAGAGGACAGAGTGTCAAAAAAAATAAGAGAAAATGAAAATGGAAGTTGTGAGAACTTCATTTTGAGATTGCATAAGAATTCAAATTCCTCTCACATGCTAAAGAATACCTGAACCCTTTTGATTAAACCACTTTAGTTGTTATAATGAGACCATATTTGAAAGCCATCTGTGATTTTTCTGTTCTTACTCTGCAATGACCTTGGCAATGACAAGTTAAAAATAAAATGTATGCAAATTTTATAATGGAGAATGCGGGCATCGAGCCCGCTACATCTCGCAAGCTAAGCGAGCGCTTTACTATTTGAGCTAATTCCCCTGTGTGTTTAATCTGCATAACATGAAAAAAGTAACCTTACTGCGTTCCACACTTTATTTGAAGTCCAATTGCCCATAACAGTGTTCAGTTCACTCCTAAATTATGCCTTACCTCCACTTATGGGATGTTTTACAGTTCAGGTTGGCCTGTTTACTACTCGAATATGAGTGATATTGCGCGGTGTTCATCTAGACTCATACCCTAGCTAATCTTGAAGTTAAATTTCCCACCAATGAGAAACCAAGGGAGATACCATTTCTGATAGTTATTGCATGTCTAATGCAAGAATATTCACCAGATTATGAGAGTCAATGCAATAATCCAGCAAAAATTACTCATTTTCGTCCAACGTGGGGCTCGAACCCACGACACTAAGATTAAGAGTCTCATGCTCTACCGACTGAGCTAGCTGGGCTCCCACTTCAAGATGGTATGCAGACTAATCATTTTTTATGAAGGAAATCCATTCCTGGACAATTTTTGGGAGTTATTGCAGGTCTAATGCAAGATTAATCTCCATATTATGAGAGTCAATGCAATATTCAGGAAAAAATTAATTGTTTTCGCCCAACGTGGGGCTCGAACCCACGACCCTGAGATTAAGAGTCTCATGCTCTACCGACTGAGCTAGCCGGGCTCCCTCCTTAAGACAGTATGCAGACCAATCCCTTTTTGTGAAAAAAATCAAATCCTGGATATTCCTCTACTCTTGTTTTGCAAGGAAAGCCAGATTTATACATCCTTCAGAGGACAGAGTGTCAAAAAAAATAAGAGAAAATGAAAATGGAAGTTGTGAGAACTTCATTTTGAGATTGCATAAGAATTCAAATTCCTCTCACATGCTAAAGAATACCTGAACCCTTTTGATTAAACCACTTTAGTTGTTATAATGAGACCATATTTAAAAGCCATCTGTGATTTTTCTGTTCTTACTCTGCAATGACCATGGGCAATGACAAGTTAAAAATAAAATGTATGCAAATTTTATAATGGAGAATGCAGGTATCGATCCCGCTACCTCTTGCATGCTAAGCGAGCGCTCTACCATTTGAGCTAATTCCCCTGTGTGTTTAATCTGCATAACATGAAAAAAGTAACCTCACTGCCTCCCACACTTTATTTGAAGTCCAATTGCCCATAACAGTGTTCAGTTCACTCCTAACTTATGCCTTACCTCCACTTATGGGATGTTTTACAGTTCAGGTTGGCCTGTTTACTACTCGAATATGAGTGATATTGTGGTGTGTTCATCTAGACTCATACTCTACCTAATCTTGAAGTTAAATTTCCCACCAATGAGAAACCAAGGGAGATACCATTTTTGATAGTTATTGCATGTCTAATGCAAGAATAATCACCAGATTATGAGAGTCCAGCAAAAATTACTCATTTTCGCCCAACGTGGAGCTCGAACCCACGACCCTGAGATTAAAAGTCTCATGCTCTACCGACTGAGCTAGCCGGGCTCCCACTTCAAGATGGTATGCAGACTAATCATTTTTTATGAAGGAAATCCAGTCCTGGACAATTTTTGGGAGTTATTGCAGGTCTAATGCAAGAATAATCTCCATATTATGAGAGTCAATGCAATATTCAGGCAAAAATTACTCGTTTTCGCCCAACGTGGGGCTCGAACCCACGACCCTGAGATTAAGAGTCTCATGCTCTACCGACTGAGCTAGCCGGGCTCCCTCCTTAAGACAGTATGCAGACCAATCCCTTTTTGTGAAAAAAATCAAATCCTGGATATTCCTCTACTCTTGTTTTGCAAGGAAAGCCAGATTTATACATCCTTCAGAGGACAGAGTGTCAAAAAAAATAAGAGAAAATGAAAACGGAAGTTGTGAGAACTTCATTTTGAGATTGCATAAGAATTCAAATTCCTCTCACATGCTAAAGAATACCTGAACCCTTTTGATTAAACCACTTTAGTTGTTATAATGAGACCATATTTGAAAGCCATCTGTGATTTTTCTGTTCTTACTCTGCAATGACCTTGGCAATGACAAGTTAAAAATAAAATGTATGCAAATTTTATAATGGAGAATGCGGGCATCGATCCCGCTACCTCTCGCATGCTAAGCGAGCGCTCTACCATTTGAGCTAATTCCCCTGCGTGTTTAATCTGCATAACATGAAAAAAGTAACCTCACTGCCTTCCACACTTTATTTGAAGTCCAATTGCCCATAACAGTGTTCAGTTCACTCCTAACTTATGCCTTACCTCCACTTATGGGATGTTTTACAGTTCAGGTTGGCCTGTTTACTACTCGAATATGAGTGATATTGTGGTGTGTTCATCTAGACTCATACCCTAGCTAATCTTGAAGTTAAATTTCCCACCAATGAGAAACCAAGGGAGATACCATTTTTGATAGTTATTGCATGTCTAATGCAAGAATAATCACCAGATTATGAGAGTCCAGCAAAAATTACTCATTTTCGCCCAACGTGAGGCTCGAACCCACGACCCTGAGATTAAGAGTCTCATGCTCTACCGACTGAGCTAGCCGGGCTCCCACTTCAAGATGGTATGCAGACTAATAATTTTTTATGAAGGAAATCCATTCCTGGACAATATTTGGGAGTTATTGCAGGTCTAATGCAAGATTAATCTCCATATTATGAGAGTCAATGCAGTATTCAGGCAAAAATTACTCATTTTCGCCCAACGTGGAGCTCGAACCCACGACCCTGAGATTAAGAGTCTCATGCTCTACCGACTGAGCTAGCCGGGCTCCCTCCTTAAGACAGTATGCAGACCAATCCCTTTTTGTGAAGAAAATCAAATCCTGGATATTCCTCTACTCTTGTTTTGCAAGGAAAGCCAGATTTATACATCCTTCAGAGGACAGAGTGTCAAAAAAAATAAGAGAAAATGAAAATGGAAGTTGTGAGAACTTCATTTTGAGATTGCATAAGAATTCAAATTCCTCTCACATGCTAAAGAATACCTGAACCCTTTTGATTAAACCACTTTAGTTGTTATAATGAGACCATATTTGAAAGCCATCTGTGATTTTTCTGTTCTTACTCTGCAATGACCTTGGCAATGACAAGTTAAAAATAAAATGTATGCAAATTTTATAATGGAGAATGCGGGCATCGAGCCCGCTACATCTCGCAAGCTAAGCGAGCGCTTTACTATTTGAGCTAATTCCCCTGTGTGTTTAATCTGCATAACATGAAAAAAGTAACCTTACTGCGTTCCACACTTTATTTGAAGTCCAATTGCCCATAACAGTGTTCAGTTCACTCCTAAATTATGCCTTACCTCCACTTATGGGATGTTTTACAGTTCAGGTTGGCCTGTTTACTACTCGAATATGAGTGATATTGCGCGGTGTTCATCTAGACTCATACCCTAGCTAATCTTGAAGTTAAATTTCCCACCAATGAGAAACCAAGGGAGATACCATTTCTGATAGTTATTGCATGTCTAATGCAAGAATATTCACCAGATTATGAGAGTCAATGCAATAATCCAGCAAAAATTACTCATTTTCGTCCAACGTGGGGCTCGAACCCACGACCCTAAGATTAAGAGTCTCATGCTCTACCGACTGAGCTAGCTGGGCTCCCACTTCAAGATGGTATGCAGACTAATCATTTTTTATGAAGGAAATCCATTCCTGGACAATTTTTGGGAGTTATTGCAGGTCTAATGCAAGATTAATCTCCATATTATGAGAGTCAATGCAATATTCAGGAAAAAATTAATTGTTTTCGCCCAACGTGGGGCTCGAACCCACGACCCTGAGATTGAGATTAAGAGTCTCATGCTCTACCGACTGAGCTAGCCGGGCTCCCTCCTTAAGACAGTATGCAGACCAATCCCTTTTTGTGAAAAAAATCAAATCCTGGATATTCCTCTACTCTTGTTTTGCAAGGAAAGCCAGATTTATACATCCTTCAGAGGACAGAGTGTCAAAAAAAATAAGAGAAAATGAAAATGGAAGTTGTGAGAACTTCATTTTGAGATTGCATAAGAATTCAAATTCCTCTCACATGCTAAAGAATACCTGAACCCTTTTGATTAAACCACTTTAGTTGTTATAATGAGACCATATTTAAAAGCCATCTGTGATTTTTCTGTTCTTACTCTGCAATGACCATGGGCAATGACAAGTTAAAAATAAAATGTATGCAAATTTTATAATGGAGAATGCAGGTATCGATCCCGCTACCTCTTGCATGCTAAGCGAGCGCTCTACCATTTGAGCTAATTCCCCTGTGTGTTTAATCTGCATAACATGAAAAAAGTAACCTCACTGCCTCCCACACTTTATTTGAAGTCCAATTGCCCATAACAGTGTTCAGTTCACTCCTAAATTATGCCTTACCTCCACTTATGGGATGTTTTACAGTTCAGGTTGGCCTGTTTACTACTCGAATATGAGTGATATTGCGCGGTGTTCATCTAGACTCATACCCTAGCTAATCTTGAAGTTAAATTTCCCACCAATGAGAAACCAAGGGAGATACCATTTTTGATAGTTATTGCATGTCTAATGCAAGAATAATCACCAGATTATGAGAGTCCAGCAAAAATTACTCATTTTCGCCCAACCTGGAGCTCGATCCCACGACCCTGAGATTAAAAGTCTCATGCTCTACCGACTGAGCTAGCCGGGCTCCCACTTCAAGATGGTATGCAGACTAATCATTTTTTATGAAGGAAATCCAGTCCTGGACAATTTTTGGGAGTTATTGCAGGTCTAATGCAAGAATAATCTCCATATTATGAGAGTCAATGCAATATTCAGGCAAAAATTACTCGTTTTCGCCCAACGTGGGGCTCGAACCCACGACCCTGAGATTAAGAGTCTCATGCTCTACCGACTGAGCTAGCCGGGCTCCCTCCTTAAGACAGTATGCAGACCAATCCCTTTTTGTGAAAAAAATCAAATCCTGGATATTCCTCTACTCTTGTTTTGCAAGGAAAGCCAGATTTATACATCCTTCAGAGGACAGAGTGTCAAAAAAAATAAGAGAAAATGAAAATGGAAGTTGTGAGAACTTCATTTTGAGATTGCATAAGAATTCAAATTCCTCTCACATGCTAAAGAATACCTGAACCCTTTTGATTAAACCACTTTAGTTGTTATAATGAGACCATATTTGAAAGCCATCTGTGATTTTTCTGTTCTTACTCTGCAATGACCTTGGCAATGACAAGTTAAAAATAAAATGTATGCAAATTTTATAATGGAGAATGCGGGCATCGAGCCCGCTACATCTCGCAAGCTAAGCGAGCGCTTTACTATTTGAGCTAATTCCCCTGTGTGTTTAATCTGCATAACATGAAAAAAGTAACCTTACTGCGTTCCACACTTTATTTGAAGTCCAATTGCCCATAACAGTGTTCAGTTCACTCCTAAATTATGCCTTACCTCCACTTATGGGATGTTTTACAGTTCAGGTTGGCCTGTTTACTACTCGAATATGAGTGATATTGCGCGGTGTTCATCTAGACTCATACCCTAGCTAATCTTGAAGTTAAATTTCCCACCAATGAGAAACCAAGGGAGATACCATTTCTGATAGTTATTGCATGTCTAATGCAAGAATATTCACCAGATTATGAGAGTCAATGCAATAATCCAGCAAAAATTACTCATTTTCGTCCAACGTGGGGCTCGAACCCACGACCCTAAGATTAAGAGTCTCATGCTCTACCGACTGAGCTAGCTGGGCTCCCACTTCAAGATGGTATGCAGACTAATCATTTTTTATGAAGGAAATCCATTCCTGGACAATTTTTGGGAGTTATTGCAGGTCTAATGCAAGATTAATCTCCATATTATGAGAGTCAATGCAATATTCAGGAAAAAATTAATTGTTTTCGCCCAACGTGGGGCTCGAACCCACGACCCTGAGATTGAGATTAAGAGTCTCATGCTCTACCGACTGAGCTAGCCGGGCTCCCTCCTTAAGACAGTATGCAGACCAATCCCTTTTTGTGAAAAAAATCAAATCCTGGATATTCCTCTACTCTTGTTTTGCAAGGAAAGCCAGATTTATACATCCTTCAGAGGACAGAGTGTCAAAAAAAATAAGAGAAAATGAAAATGGAAGTTGTGAGAACTTCATTTTGAGATTGCATAAGAATTCAAATTCCTCTCACATGCTAAAGAATACCTGAACCCTTTTGATTAAACCACTTTAGTTGTTATAATGAGACCATATTTAAAAGCCATCTGTGATTTTTCTGTTCTTACTCTGCAATGACCATGGGCAATGACAAGTTAAAAATAAAATGTATGCAAATTTTATAATGGAGAATGCAGGTATCGATCCCGCTACCTCTTGCATGCTAAGCGAGCGCTCTACCATTTGAGCTAATTCCCCTGTGTGTTTAATCTGCATAACATGAAAAAAGTAACCTCACTGCCTCCCACACTTTATTTGAAGTCCAATTGCCCATAACAGTGTTCAGTTCACTCCTAAATTATGCCTTACCTCCACTTATGGGATGTTTTACAGTTCAGGTTGGCCTGTTTACTACTCGAATATGAGTGATATTGCGCGGTGTTCATCTAGACTCATACCCTAGCTAATCTTGAAGTTAAATTTCCCACCAATGAGAAACCAAGGGAGATACCATTTTTGATAGTTATTGCATGTCTAATGCAAGAATAATCACCAGATTATGAGAGTCCAGCAAAAATTACTCATTTTCGCCCAACCTGGAGCTCGATCCCACGACCCTGAGATTAAAAGTCTCATGCTCTACCGACTGAGCTAGCCGGGCTCCCACTTCAAGATGGTATGCAGACTAATCATTTTTTATGAAGGAAATCCAGTCCTGGACAATTTTTGGGAGTTATTGCAGGTCTAATGCAAGAATAATCTCCATATTATGAGAGTCAATGCAATATTCAGGCAAAAATTACTCGTTTTCGCCCAACGTGGGGCTCGAACCCACGACCCTGAGATTAAGAGTCTCATGCTCTACCGACTGAGCTAGCCGGGCTCCCTCCTTAAGACAGTATGCAGACCAATCCCTTTTTGTGAAAAAAATCAAATCCTGGATATTCCTCTACTCTTGTTTTGCAAGGAAAGCCAGATTTATACATCCTTCAGAGGACAGAGTGTCAAAACAAATAAGAGAAAATGAAAACGGAAGTTGTGAGAACTTCATTTTGAGATTGCATAGGAATTCAAATTCCTCTCACATGCTAAAGAATACCTGAACCCTTTTGATTAAACCACTTTAGTTGTTATAATGAGACCATATTTGAAAGCCATCTGTGATTTTTCTGTTCTTACTCTGCAATGACCTTGGCAATGACAAGTTAAAAATAAAATGTATGCAAATTTTATAATGGAGAATGCGGGCATCAATCCCGCTACCTCTCGCATGCTAAGCGAGCGCTCTACCATTTGAGCTAATTCCCCTGCGTGTTTAATCTGCATAACATGAAAAAAGTAACCTCACTGCCTTCCACACTTTATTTGAAGTCCAATTGCCCATAACAGTGTTCAGTTCACTCCTAACTTATGCCTTACCTCCACTTATGGGATGTTTTACAGTTCAGGTTGGCCTCTTTACTACTCGAATATGAGTGATATTGTGGTGTGTTCATCTAGACTCATACCCTATCTAATCTTGAAGTTAAATTTCCCACCAATGAGAAACCAAGGGAGATACCATTTTTGATAGTTATTGCATGTCTAATGCAAGAATAATCACCAGATTATGAGAGTCCAGCAAAAATTACTCATTTTTGCCCAACGTGAGGCTCGAACCCACGACCCTGAGATTAAGAGTCTCATGCTCTACCGACTGAGCTAGCCGGGCTCCCACTTCAAGTTGGTATGCAGACTAATCATTTTTTATGAAGGAAATCCATTCCTGGACAATTTTTGGGAGTTATTGCAGGTCTAATGCAAGATTAATCTCCATATTATGAGAGTCAATGCAGTATTCAGGCAAAAATTACTCGTTTTCGCCCAACGTGGAGCTCGAACCCACGACCCTGAGATTAAGAGTCTCATGCTCTACCGACTGAGCTAGCCGGGCTCCCTCCTTAAGACAGTATGCAGACCAATCCCTTTTTGTGAAGAAAATCAAATCCTGGATATTCCTCTACTCTTGTTTTGCAAGGAAAGCCAGATTAATACATCCTTCAGAGGACAGAGTGTCAAAAAAAATAAGAGAAAATGAAAATGGAAGTTGTGAGAACTTCATTTTGAGATTGCATAAGAATTCAAATTCCTCTCACATGCTAAAGAATACCTGAACCCTTTTGATTAAACCACTTTAGTTGTTATAATGAGACCATATTTGAAAGCCATCTGTGATTTTTCTGTTCTTACTCTGCAATGACCTTGGCAATGACAAGTTAAAAATAAAATGTATGCAAATTTTATAATGGAGAATGCGGGCATCGAGCCCGCTACATCTCGCAAGCTAAGCGAGCGCTTTACTATTTGAGCTAATTCCCCTGTGTGTTTAATCTGCATAACATGAAAAAAGTAACCTTACTGCGTTCCACACTTTATTTGAAGTCCAATTGCCCATAACAGTGTTCAGTTCACTCCTAAATTATGCCTTACCTCCACTTATGGGATGTTTTACAGTTCAGGTTGGCCTGTTTACTACTCGAATATGAGTGATATTGCGCGGTGTTCATCTAGACTCATACCCTAGCTAATCTTGAAGTTAAATTTCCCACCAATGAGAAACCAAGGGAGATACCATTTCTGATAGTTATTGCATGTCTAATGCAAGAATATTCACCAGATTATGAGAGTCAATGCAATAATCCAGCAAAAATTACTCATTTTCGTCCAACGTGGGGCTCGAACCCACGACCCTGAGATTAAGAGTCTCATGCTCTACCGACTGAGCTAGCTGGGCTCCCACTTCAAGATGGTATGCAGACTAATCATTTTTTATGATGGAAATCCATTCCTGGACAATTTTTGGGAGTTATTGCAGGTCTAATGCAAGATTAATCTCCATATTATGAGAGTCAATGCAATATTCAGGAAAAAATTAATTGTTTTCGCCCAACGTGGGGCTCGAACCCACAACCCTGAGATTAAGAGTCTCATGCTCTACCGACTGAGCTAGCCGGGCTCCCTCCTTAAGACAGTATGCAGACCAATCCCTTTTTGTGAAAAAAATCAAATCCTGGATATTCCTCTACTCTTGTTTTGCAAGGAAAGCCAGATTTATACATCCTTCAGAGGACAGAGTGTCAAAAAAAATAAGAGAAAATGAAAATGGAAGTTGTGAGAACTTCATTTTGAGATTGCATAAGAATTCAAATTCCTCTCACATGCTAAAGAATACCTGAACCCTTTTGATTAAACCACTTTAGTTGTTATAATGAGACCATATTTGAAAGCCATCTGTGATTTTTCTGTTCTTACTCTGCAATGACCTTGGCAATGACAAGTTAAAAATAAAATGTATGCAAATTTTATAATGGAGAATGCGGGCATCGAGCCCGCTACCTCTCGCATGCTAAGCGAGCGATTTACTATTTGAGCTAATTCCCCTGTGTGTTTAATCTGCATAACATGAAAAAAGTAACCTTACTGCGTTCCACACTTTATTTGAAGTCCAATTGCCCATAACAGTGTTCAGTTCACTCCTAAATTATGCCTTACCTCCACTTATGGGATGTTTTACAGTTCAGGTTGGCCTGTTTACTACTCGAATATGAGTGATATTGCGCGGTGTTCATCTAGACTCATACCCTAGCTAATCTTGAAGTTAAATTTCCCACCAATGAGAAACCAAGGGAGATACCATTTCTGATAGTTATTGCATGTCTAATGCAAGAATATTCACCAGATTATGAGAGTCAATGCAATAATCCAGCAAAAATTACTCATTTTCGTCCAACGTGGGGCTCGAACCCACGACCCTGAGATTAAGAGTCTCATGCTCTACCGACTGAGCTAGCTGGGCTCCCACTTCAAGAGGGTATGCAGACTAATCATTTTTTATGAAGGAAATCCATTCCTGGACAATTTTTGGGAGTTATTGCAGGTCTAATGCAAGATTAATCTCCATATTATGAGAGTCAATGCAATATTCAGGAAAAAATTACTCGTTTTCACCCAACGTGGGGCTCGAACCCACGACCCTGAGATTAAGAGTCTCATGCTCTACCGACTGAGCTAGCCGGGCTCCCTCCTTAAGACAGTATGCAGACCAATCCCTTTTTGTGAAAAAAATCAAATCCTGGATATTCCTCTACTCTTGTTTTGCAAGGAAAGCCAGATTTATACATCCTTCAGAGGACAGAGTGTCAAAAAAAATAAGAGAAAATGAAAATGGAAGTTGTGAGAACTTCATTTTGAGATTGCATAAGAATTCAAATTCCTCTCACATGCTAAAGAATACCTGAACCCTTTTGATTAAACCACTTTAGTTGTTATAATGAGACCATATTTGAAAGCCATCTGTGATTTTTCTGTTCTTACTCTGCAATGACCATGGGCAATGACAAGTTAAAAATAAAATGTATGCAAATTTTATAATGGAGAATGCGGGCATTGATCCCGCTACCTCTCGCATGCTAAGCGAGCGCTCTACCATTTGAGCTAATTCCCCAGTGTGTTTAATCTGCATAACATGAAAAAAGTAACCTCACTGCCTTCCACACTTTATTTGAAGTCCAATTGCCCATAACAGTGTTCAGTTCACTCCTAACTTATGCCTTACCTCCACTTATGGGATGTTTTACAGTTCAGGTTGGCCTGTTTACTACTCGAATATGAGTGATATTGTGGTGTGTTCATCTAGACTCATACTCTACCTAATCTTGAAGTTAAATTTCCCACCAATGAGAAACCAAGGGAGATACCATTTTTGATAGTTATTGCATGTCTAATGCAAGAATAATCACCAGATTATGAGAGTCCAGCAAAAATTACTCATTTTCGCCCAACCTGGAGCTCGAACCCACGACCCTGAGATTAAAAGTCTCATGCTCTACCGACTGAGCTAGCCGGGCTCCCACTTCAAGATGGTATGCAGACTAATCATTTTTTATGAAGGAAATCCAGTCCTGGACAATTTTTGGGAGTTATTGCAGGTCTAATGCAAGAATAATCTCCATATTATGAGAGTCAATGCAATATTCAGGCAAAAATTACTCGTTTTCGCCCAACGTGGGGCTCGAACCCACGACCCTGAGATTAAGAGTCTCATGCTCTACCGACTGAGCTAGCCGGGCTCCCTCCTTAAGACAGTATGCAGACCAATCCCTTTTTGTGAAAAAAATCAAATCCTGGATATTCCTCTACTCTTGTTTTGCAAGGAAAGCCAGATTTATACATCCTTCAGAGGACAGAGTGTCAAAACAAATAAGAGAAAATGAAAACGGAAGTTGTGAGAACTTCATTTTGAGATTGCATAGGAATTCAAATTCCTCTCACATGCTGAAGAATACCTGAACCCTTTTGATTAAACCACTTTAGTTGTTATAATGAGACCATATTTGAAAGCCATCTGTGATTTTTCTGTTCTTACTCTGCAATGACCTTGGCAATGACAAGTTAAAAATAAAATGTATGCAAATTTTATAATGGAGAATGCGGGCATCGATCCCGCTACTTCTCGCATGCTAAGCGAGCGCTCTACCATTTGAGCTAATTCCCCTGTGTGTTTAATCAGCATAACATGAAAAAAGTAACCTCACTGCCTTCCACACTTTATTTGAAGTCCAATTGCCCATAACAGTGTTCAGTTCACTCCTAACTTATGCCTTACCTCCACTTATGGGATGTTTTACAGTTCAGGTTGGCCTGTTTACTACTCGAATATGAGTGATTTTGTGGTGTGTTCATCTAGACTCATACCCTACCTAATCTTGAAGTTATATTTCCCACCAATGAGAAACCAAGGGAGATACCATTTTTGATAGTTATTGCATGTCTAATGCAAGAATAATCACCAGATTATGAGAGTCCAGCAAAAATTACTCATTTTCGTCCAACGTGAGGCTCGAACCCACGACCCTGAGATTAAGAGTCTCATGCTCTACCGACTGAGCTAGCCGGGCTCCCACTTCAAGATGGTATGCAGACTAATCATTTTTTATGAAGGAAATCCATTCCTGGACAATTTTGGGAGTTATTGCAGGTCTAATGCAAGATTAATCTCCATATTATGAGAGTCAATGCAGTATTCAGGCAAAAATTACTCGTTTTCGCCCAACGTGGAGCTCGAACCCACGACCCTGAGATTAAGAGTCTCATGCTCTACCGACTGAGCTAGCCGGGCTCCCTCCTTAAGACAGTATGCAGACCAATCCCTTTTTGTGAAAAAAATCAAATCCTGGATATTCCTCTACTCTTGTTTTGCAAGGAAAGCCAGATGTATACATCCTTCAGAGGACAGAGTGTCAAAAAAAATAAGAGAAAATGAAAATGGAAGTTGTGAGAACTTCATTTTGAGATTGCATAAGAATTCAAATTCCTCTCACATGCTAAAGAATACCTGAACCCTTTTGATTAAACCACTTTAGTTGTTATAATGAGACCATATTTGAAAGCCATCTGTGATTTTTCTGTTCTTACTCTGCAATGACCATGGGCAATGACAAGTTAAAAATAAAATGTATGCAAATTTTATAATGGAGAATGCGGGCATCGATCCCGCTACCTCTCGCATGCTAAGCGAGCGCTCTACCATTTGAGCTAATTCCCCTGTGTGTTTAATCTGCATAACATGAAAAAAGTAACCTCACTGCCTTCCACACTTTATTTGAAGTCCAATTGCACATAACAGTGTTCAGTTCACTCCTAACTTATGCCTTACCTCCACTTATGGGATGTTTTGCAGTTCAGGTTGGCCTGTTTACTACTCGAATATGAGTGATATTGTGGTGTGTTCATCTAGACTCATACTCTACCTAATCTTGAAGTTAAATTTCCCACCAATGAGAAACCAAGGGAGATACCATTTTTGATAGTTATTGCATGTCTAATGCAAGAATAATCACCAGATTATGAGAGTCCAGCAAAAATTACTCATTTTCACCCAACCTGGAGCTCGAACCCACGACCCTGAGATTAAAAGTCTCATGCTCTACCGACTGAGCTAGCCGGGCTCCCACTTCAAGATGGTATGCAGACTAATCATTTTTTATGAAGGAAATCCAGTCCTGGACAATTTTTGGGAGTTATTGCAGGTCTAATGCAAGAATAATCTCCATATTATGAGAGTCAATGCAATATTCAGGCAAAAATTACTCGTTTTCGCCCAACGTGGGGCTCGAACCCACGACCCTGAGATTAAGAGTCTCATGCTCTACCGACTGAGCTAGCCGGGCTCCCTCCTTAAGACAGTATGCAGACCAATCCCTTTTTGTGAAAAAAATCAAATCCTGGATATTCCTCTACTCTTGTTTTGCAAGGAAAGCCAGATTTATACATCCTTCAGAGGACAGAGTGTCAAAACAAATAAGAGAAAATGAAAACGGAAGTTGTGAGAACTTCATTTTGAGATTGCATAGGAATTCAAATTCCTCTCACATGCTGAAGAATACCTGAACCCTTTTGATTAAACCACTTTAGTTGTTATAATGAGACCATATTTGAAAGCCATCTGTGATTTTTCTGTTCTTACTCTGCAATGACCTTGGCAATGACAAGTTAAAAATAAAATGTATGCAAATTTTATAATGGAGAATGCGGGCATCGATCCCGCTACTTCTCGCATGCTAAGCGAGCGCTCTACCATTTGAGCTAATTCCCCTGTGTGTTTAATCAGCATAACATGAAAAAAGTAACCTCACTGCCTTCCACACTTTATTTGAAGTCCAATTGCCCATAACAGTGTTCAGTTCACTCCTAACTTATGCCTTACCTCCACTTATGGGATGTTTTACAGTTCAGGTTGGCCTGTTTACTACTCGAATATGAGTGATTTTGTGGTGTGTTCATCTAGACTCATACCCTACCTAATCTTGAAGTTAAATTTCCCACCAATGAGAAACCAAGGGAGATACCATTTTTGATAGTTATTGCATGTCTAATGCAAGAATAATCACCAGATTATGAGAGTCCAGCAAAAATTACTCATTTTCGTCCAACGTGAGGCTCGAACCCACGACCCTGAGATTAAGAGTCTCATGCTCTACCGACTGAGCTAGCCGGGCTCCCACTTCAAGATGGTATGCAGACTAATCATTTTTTATGAAGGAAATCCATTCCTGGACAATTTTGGGAGTTATTGCAGGTCTAATGCAAGATTAATCTCCATATTATGAGAGTCAATGCAGTATTCAGGCAAAAATTACTCGTTTTCGCCCAACGTGGAGCTCGAACCCACGACCCTGAGATTAAGAGTCTCATGCTCTACCGACTGAGCTAGCCGGGCTCCCTCCTTAAGACAGTATGCAGACCAATCCCTTTTTGTGAAAAAAATCAAATCCTGGATATTCCTCTACTCTTGTTTTGCAAGGAAAGCCAGATGTATACATCCTTCAGAGGACAGAGTGTCAAAAAAAATAAGAGAAAATGAAAATGGAAGTTGTGAGAACTTCATTTTGAGATTGCATAAGAATTCAAATTCCTCTCACATGCTAAAGAATACCTGAACCCTTTTGATTAAACCACTTTAGTTGTTATAATGAGACCATATTTGAAAGCCATCTGTGATTTTTCTGTTCTTACTCTGCAATGACCATGGGCAATGACAAGTTAAAAATAAAATGTATGCAAATTTTATAATGGAGAATGCGGGCATCGATCCCGCTACCTCTCGCATGCTAAGCGAGCGCTCTACCATTTGAGCTAATTCCCCTGTGTGTTTAATCTGCATAACATGAAAAAAGTAACCTCACTGCCTTCCACACTTTATTTGAAGTCCAATTGCACATAACAGTGTTCAGTTCACTCCTAACTTATGCCTTACCTCCACTTATGGGATGTTTTGCAGTTCAGGTTGGCCTGTTTACTACTCGAATATGAGTGATATTGTGGTGTGTTCATCTAGACTCATACTCTACCTAATCTTGAAGTTAAATTTCCCACCAATGAGAAACCAAGGGAGATACCATTTTTGATAGTTATTGCATGTCTAATGCAAGAATAATCACCAGATTATGAGAGTCCAGCAAAAATTACTCATTTTCGCCCAACCTGGAGCTCGAACCCACGACCCTGAGATTAAAAGTCTCATGCTCTACCGACTGAGCTAGCCGGGCTCCCACTTCAAGATGGTATGCAGACTAATCATTTTTTATGAAGGAAATCCAGTCCTGGACAATTTTTGGGAGTTATTGCAGGTCTAATGCAAGAATAATCTCCATATTATGAGAGTCAATGCAATATTCAGGCAAAAATTACTCGTTTTCGCCCAACGTGGGGCTCGAACCCACGACCCTGAGATTAAGAGTCTCATGCTCTACCGACTGAGCTAGCCGGGCTCCCTCCTTAAGACAGTATGCAGACCAATCCCTTTTTGTGAAAAAAATCAAATCCTGGATATTCCTCTACTCTTGTTTTGCAAGGAAAGCCAGATTTATACATCCTTCAGAGGACAGAGTGTCAAAACAAATAAGAGAAAATGAAAACGGAAGTTGTGAGAACTTCATTTTGAGATTGCATAGGAATTCAAATTCCTCTCACATGCTAAAGAATACCTGAACCCTTTTGATTAAACCACTTTAGTTGTTATAATGAGACCATATTTGAAAGCCATCTGTGATTTTTCTGTTCTTACTCTGCAATGACCTTGGCAATGACAAGTTAAAAATAAAATGTATGCAAATTTTATAATGGAGAATGCGGGCATCGATCCCGCTACCTCTCGCATGCTAAGCGAGCGCTCTACCATTTGAGCTAATTCCCCTGTGTGTTTAATCAGCATAACATGAAAAAAGTAACCTTACTGCCTTCCACACTTTATTTGAAGTCCAATTGCCCATAACAGTATTCAGTTCACTCCTAACTTATGCCTTACCTCCACTTATGGGATGTTTTACAGTTCAGGTTGGCCTGTTTACTACTCGAATATGAGTGATATTGTGGTGTGTTCATCTAGACTCATACCCTATCTAATCTTGAAGTTAAATTTCCCACCAATGAGAAACCAAGGGAGATACCATTTTTGATAGTTATTGCATGTCTAATGCAAGAATAATCACCAGATTATGAGAGTCCAGCAAAAATTACTCATTTTCGCCCAACGTGAGGCTCGAACCCACGACCCTGAGATTAAGAGTCTCATGCTCTACCGACTGAGCTAGCCGGGCTCCCACTTCAAGTTGGTATGCAGACTAATCATTTTTTATGAAGGAAATCCATTCCTGGACAATTTTTGGGAGTTATTGCAGGTCTAATGCAAGATTAATCTCCATATTATGAGAGTCAATGCAGTATTCAGGCAAAAATTACTCGTTTTCGCCCAACGTGGAGCTCGAACCCACGACCCTGAGATTAAGAGTCTCATGCTCTACCGACTGAGCTAGCCGGGCTCCCTCCTTAAGACAGTATGCAGACCAATCCCTTTTTGTGAAGAAAATCAAATCCTGGATATTCCTCTACTCTTGTTTTGCAAGGAAAGCCAGATTAATACATCCTTCAGAGGACAGAGTGTCAAAAAAAATAAGAGAAAATGAAAATGGAAGTTGTGAGAACTTCATTTTGAGATTGCATAAGAATTCAAATTCCTCTCACATGCTAAAGAATACCTGAACGCTTTTGATTAAACCACTTTAGTTGTTATAATGAGACCATATTTGAAAGCCATCTGTGATTTTTCTGTTCTTACTCTGCAATGACCTTGGCAATGACAAGTTAAAAATAAAATGTATGCAAATTTTATAATGGAGAATGCGGGCATCGAGCCCGCTACCTCTCGCATGCTAAGCGAGCGATTTACTATTTGAGCTAATTCCCCTGTGTGTTTAATCTGCATAACATGAAAAAAGTAACCTTACTGCGTTCCACACTTTATTTGAAGTCCAATTGCCCATAACAGTGTTCAGTTCACTCCTAAATTATGCCTTACCTCCACTTATGGGATGTTTTACAGTTCAGGTTGGCCTGTTTACTACTCGAATATGAGTGATATTGCGCGGTGTTCATCTAGACTCATACCCTAGCTAATCTTGAAGTTAAATTTCCCACCAATGAGAAACCAAGGGAGATACCATTTCTGATAGTTATTGCATGTCTAATGCAAGAATATTCACCAGATTATGAGAGTCAATGCAATAATCCAGCAAAAATTACTCATTTTCGTCCAACGTGGGGCTCGAACCCACGACCCTGAGATTAAGAGTCTCATGCTCTACCGACTGAGCTAGCTGGGCTCCCACTTCAAGATGGTATGCAGACTAATCATTTTTTATGAAGGAAATCCATTCCTGGACAATTTTTGGGAGTTATTGCAGGTCTAATGCAAGATTAATCTCCATATTATGAGAGTCAATGCAATATTCAGGAAAAAATTACTCGTTTTCGCCCAACGTGGGGCTCGAACCCACGACCCTGAGATTAAGAGTCTCATGCTCTACCGACTGAGCTAGCCGGGCTCCCTCCTTAAGACAGTATGCAGACCAATCCCTTTTTGTGAAAAAAATCAAATCCTGGATATTCCTCTACTCTTGTTTTGCAAGGAAAGCCAGATTTATACATCCTTCAGAGGACAGAGTGTCAAAAAAAATAAGAGAAAATGAAAATGGAAGTTGTGAGAACTTCATTTTGAGATTGCATAAGAATTCAAATTCCTCTCACATGCTAAAGAATACCTGAACCCTTTTGATTAAACCACTTTAGTTGTTATAATGAGACCATATTTGAAAGCCATCTGTGATTTTTCTGTTCTTACTCTGCAATGACCATGGGCAATGACAAGTTAAAAATAAAATGTATGCAAATTTTATAATGGAGAATGCGGGCATCGATCCCACTACCTCTCGCATGCTAAGCGAGCGCTCTACCATTTGAGCTAATTCCCCAGTGTGTTTAATCTGCATAACATGAAAAAAGTAACCTCACTGCCTTCCACACTTTATTTGAAGTCCAATTGCCCATAACAGTGTTCAGTTCACTCCTAACTTATGCCTTACCTCCACTTATGGGATGTTTTACAGTTCAGGTTGGCCTGTTTACTACTCGAATATGAGTGATATTGTGGTGTGTTCATCTAGACTCATACTCTACCTAATCTTGAAGTTAAATTTCCCACCAATGAGAAACCAAGGGAGATACCATTTTTGATAGTTATTGCATGTCTAATGCAAGAATAATCACCAGATTATGAGAGTCCAGCAAAAATTACTCATTTTCGCCCAACCTGGAGCTCGAACCCACGACCCTGAGATTAAAAGTCTCATGCTCTACCGACTGAGCTAGCCGGGCTCCCACTTCAAGATGGTATGCAGACTAATCATTTTTTATGAAGGAAATCCAGTCCTGGACAATTTTTGGGAGTTATTGCAGGTCTAATGCAAGAATAATCTCCATATTATGAGAGTCAATGCAATATTCAGGCAAAAATTACTCGTTTTCGCCCAACGTGGGGCTCGAACCCACGACCCTGAGATTAAGAGTCTCATGCTCTACCGACTGAGCTAGCCGGGCTCCCTCCTTAAGACAGTATGCAGACCAATCCCTTTTTGTGAAAAAAATCAAATCCTGGATATTCCTCTACTCTTGTTTTGCAAGGAAAGCCAGATTTATACATCCTTCAGAGGACAGAGTGTCAAAACAAATAAGAGAAAATGAAAACGGAAGTTGTGAGAACTTCATTTTGAGATTGCATAGGAATTCAAATTCCTCTCACATGCTAAAGAATACCTGAACCCTTTTGATTAAACCACTTTAGTTGTTATAATGAGACCATATTTGAAAGCCATCTGTGATTTTTCTGTTCTTACTCTGCAATGACCTTGGCAATGACAAGTTAAAAATAAAATGTATGCAAATTTTATAATGGAGAATGCGGGCATCGATCCCGCTACTTCTCGCATGCTAAGCGAGCGCTCTACCATTTGAGCTAATTCCCCTGTGTGTTTTATCAGCATAACATGAAAAAAGTAACCTCACTGCCTTCCACACTTTATTTGAAGTCCAATTGCCCATAACAGTGTTCAGTTCACTCCTAACTTATGCCTTACCTCCACTTATGGGATGTTTTACAGTTCAGGTTGGCCTGTTTACTACTCGAATATGAGTGATTTTGTGGTGTGTTCATCTAGACTCATACCCTACCTAATCTTGAAGTTAAATTTCCCACCAATGAGAAACCAAGGGAGATACCATTTTTGATAGTTATTGCATGTCTAATGCAAGAATAATCACCAGATTATGAGAGTCCAGCAAAAATTACTCATTTTCGTCCAACGTGAGGCTCGAACCCACGACCCTGAGATTAAGAGTCTCATGCTCTACCGACTGAGCTAGCCAGGCTCCCACTTCAAGATGGTATGCAGACTAATCATTTTTTATGAAGGAAATCCATTCCTGGACAATTTTGGGAGTTATTGCAGGTCTAATGCAAGATTAATCTCCATATTATGAGAGTCAATGCAGTATTCAGGCAAAAATTACTCGTTTTCGCCCAACGTGGAGCTCGAACCCACGACCCTGAGATTAAGAGTCTCATGCTCTACCGACTGAGCTAGCCGGGCTCCCTCCTTAAGACAGTATGCAGACCAATCCCTTTTTGTGAAAAAAATCAAATCCTGGATATTCCTCTACTCTTGTTTTGCAAGGAAAGCCAGATGTATACATCCTTCAGAGGACAGAGTGTCAAAAAAAATAAGAGAAAATGAAAATGGAAGTTGTGAGAACTTCATTTTGAGATTGCATAAGAATTCAAATTCCTCTCACATGCTAAAGAATACCTGAACCCTTTTGATTAAACCACTTTAGTTGTTATAATGAGACCATATTTGAAAGCCATCTGTGATTTTTCTGTTCTTACTCTGCAATGACCATGGGCAATGACAAGTTAAAAATAAAATGTATGCAAATTTTATAATGGAGAATGCGGGCATCGATCCCGCTACCTCTCGCATGCTAAGCGAGCGCTCTACCATTTGAGCTAATTCCCCTGTGTGTTTAATCAGCATAACATGAAAAAAGTAACCTTACTGCCTTCCACACTTTATTTGAAGTCCAATTGCCCATAACAGTGTTCAGTTCACTCCTAACTTATGCCTTACCTCCACTTATGGGATGTTTTACAGTTCAGGTTGGCCTGTTTACTACACGAATATGAGTGATTTTGTGGTGTGTTCATCTAGACTCATACCCTACCTAATCTTGAAGTTAAATTTCCCACCAATGAGAAACCAAGGGAGATACCATTTTTGATAGTTATTGCATGTCTAATGCAAGAATAATCACCAGATTATGAGAGTCCAGCAAAAATTACTCATTTTCGTCCAACGTGAGGCTCGAACCCACGACCCTGAGATTAAGAGTCTGATGCTCTACCGACTGAGCTAGCCGGGCTCCCACTTCAAGATGGTATGCAGACTAATCATTTTTTATGAAGGAAATCCATTCCTGGACAATTTTTGGGAGTTATTGCAGGTCTAATGCAAGATTAATCTCCATATTATGAGAGTCAATGCAGTATTCAGGCAAAAATTACTCGTTTTCGCCCAACGTGGAGCTCGAACCCACGACCCTGGGATTAAGAGTCTCATGCTCTACCGACTGAGCTAGCCGGGCTCCCTCCTTAAGACAGTATGCAGACCAATCCCTTTTTGTGAAGAAAATCAAATCCTGGATATTCCTCTACTCTTGTTTTGCAAGGAAAGCCAGATTTATACATCCTTCAGAGGACAGAGTGTCAAAAAAAATAAGAGAAAATGAAAATGGAAGTTGTGAGAACTTCATTTTTTGAGATTGCATAAGAATTCAAATTCCTCTCACATGCTAAAGAATACCTGAACCCTTTTCTTTAAACCAATTTAGTTGTTATAATGAGACCATATTTGAAAGCCATCTGTGATTTTTCTGTTCTTACTCTGCAATGACCTTGGCAATGACAAGTTAAAAATAAAATGTATGCAAATTTTATAATGGAGAATGCGGGCATCAAGCCCGCTACCTCTCGCATGCTAAGCGAGCGCTTTACTATTTGAGCTAATTCCCCTGTGTGTTTAATTTGCATAACATGAAAAAAGTAACCTTACTGCATTCCACACTTTATTTGAAGTCCAATTGCCCATAACAGTGTTCAGTTCACTCCTAACTTATGCCTTACCTCCACTTATGGGATGTTTTACAGTTCAGGTTGGCCTGTTTACTACTCGAATATGAGTGATATTGCGCTGTGTTCATCTAGACTCATACCCTAGCTAATCTTGAAGTTAAATTTCCCACCAATGAGAAACCAAGGGAGATACCATTTCTGATAGTTATTGCATGTCTAATGCAAGAATATTCACCAGATTATGAGAGTCAATGCAATAATCCAGCAAAAATTACTCATTTTCGCCCAACGTGGGGCTTGAACCCACGACCCTGAGATTAAGAGTCTCATGCTCTACCGTCTGAGCTAGCCGGGCTCCCTCCTTAAGACAGTATGCAGACCAATCCCTTTTTGTGAAAAAAATCAAATCCTGGATATTCCTCTACTCTTGTTTTGCAAGGAAAGCCAGATTTATACATCCTTCAGAGGACAGAGTGTCAAAAAAAATAAGAGAAAATGAAAACGGAAGTTGTGAGAACTTCATTTTGAGATTGCATAAGAATTCAAATTCCTCTCACATGCTAAAGAATACCTGAACCCTTTTGATTAAACCACTTTAGTTGTTATAATGAGACCATATTTGAAAGCCATCTGTGATTTTTCTGTTCTTACTCTGCAATGACCTTGGCAATGACAAGTTAAAAATAAAATGTATGCAAATTTTATAATGGAGAATGCGGGCATCGATCCCGCTACCTCTCGCGTGCTAAGCGAGCGCTCTACCATTTGAGCTAATTCCCCTGTGTGTTTAATCTGCATAACATGAAAAAAGTAACCTCACTGCCTTCCACACTTTATTTGAAGTCCAGTTGCCCATAACAGTGTTCAGTTCACTCCTAATTTATGCCTTACCTCCACTTATGGGATGTTTTACAGTTCAGGTTGGCCTGTTTACTACTCGAATATGAGTGATATTGTGGTGTGTTCATCTAGACTCATACCCTACCTAATCTTGAAGTTAAATTTCCCACCAATGAGAAACCAAGGGAGATACCATTTTTGATAGTTATTGCATGTCTAATGCAAGAATAATCACCAGATTATGAGAGTCCAGCAAAAATTACTCATTTTCGCCCAACGTGAGGCTCGAACCCACGACCCTGAGATTAAGAGTCTCATGCTCTACCGACTGAGCTAGCCGGGCCCCCACTTAAAGATGGTATGCAGACTAATCATTTTTTATGAAGGAAATCCATTCCTGGACAATTTTTGGGAGTTATTGCAGGTCTAATGCAAGATTAATCTCCATATTATGAGAGTCAATGCAGTATTCAGGCAAAAATTACTCGTTATCGCCCAACGTGGAGCTCGAGCCCACGACCCTGAGATTAAGAGTCTCATGCTCTACCGACTGAGCTAGCCGGGCTCCCTCCTTAAGACAGTATGCAGACCAATCCCTTTTTGTGAAGAAAATCAAATCCTGGATATTCCTCTACTCTTGTTTTGCAAGGAAAGCCAGATTTATACATCCTTCAGAGGACAGAGTGTCAAAAAAAATAAGAGAAAATGAAAATGGAAGTTGTGAGAACTTCATTTTGAGATTGCATAAGAATTCAAATTCCTCTCACATGCTAAAGAATACCTGAACCCTTTTGATTAAACCACTTTAGTTGTTATAATGAGACCATATTTGAAAGCCATATGTGATTTTTCTGTTCTTACTCTGCAATGACCTTGGCAATGACAAGTTAAAAATAAAATGTATGCAAATTTTATAATGGAGAATGCGGGCATCGAGCCCGGCACCTCTCGCATGCTAAGCGAGCGCTTTACTATTTGAGCTAATTCCCCTGTGTGTTTAATCTGCATAACATGAAAAAAGTAACCTTACTGCGTTCCACACTTTATTTGAAGTCCAATTGCCCATAACAGTGTTCAGTTCACTCCTAACTTATGCCTTACCTCCACTTATGGGATGTTTTACAGTTCAGGTTGGCCTGTTTACTACTCGAATATGAGTGATATTGCGCTGTGTTCATCTAGACTCATACCCTAGCTAATCTTGAAGTTAAATTTCCCACCAATGAGAAACCAAGGGAGATACCATTTCTGATAGTTATTGCATGTCTAATGCAAGAATATTCACCAGATTATGAGAGTCAATGCAATAATCCAGC
>NC_141685.1:234825542-234830542 GCF_964263255.1 Lissotriton vulgaris
AGCCAGATTTATACATCCTTCAGAGGACAGAGTGTCAAAAAAAATAAGAGAAAATGAAAATGGAAGTTGTGAGAACTTCATTTTGAGATTGCATAAGAATTCAAATTCCTCTCACATGCTAAAGAATACCTGAACCCTTTTGATTAAACCACTTTAGTTGTTATAATGAGACCATATTTGAAAGCCATCTGTGATTTTTCTGTTCTTACTCTGCAATGACCATGGGCAATGACAAGTTAAAAATAAAATGTATGCAAATTTTATAGTGGAGAATGCGGGCATCGATCCCGCTACCTCTCGCATGCTAAGCGAGCGCTCTACCATTTGAGCTAATTCCCCTGTGTGTTTAATCTGCATAACATGAAAAAAGTAACCTCACTGCCTTCCACACTTTATTTGAAGTCCAATTGCCCATAACAGTGTTCAGTTCACTCCTAACTTATGCCTTACCTCCACTTATGGGATGTTTTACAGTTCAGGTTGGCCTGTTTACTACTCGATTATGAGTGATATTGTGGTGTGTTCATCTAGACTCATACTCTACCTAATCTTGAAGTTAAATTTCCCACCAATGAGAAACCAAGGGAGATACCATTTTTGATAGTTATTGCATGTCTAATGCAAGAATAATCACCAGATTATGAGAGTCCAGCAAAAATTACTCATTTTCGCCCAACGTGGAGCTCGAACCCACGACCCTGAGATTAAAAGTCTCATGCTCTACCGACTGAGCTAGCCGGGCTCCCACTTCAAGATGGTATGCAGACTAATCATTTTTTATGAAGGAAATCCAGTCCTGGACAATTTTTGGGAGTTATTGCAGGTCTAATGCAAGAATAATCTCCATATTATGAGAGTCAATGCAATATTCAGGCAAAAATTGCTCGTTTTCGCCCAACGTGGGGCTCGAACCCACGACCCTGAGATTAAGAGTCTCATGCTCTACCGACTGAGCTAGCCGGGCTCCCTCCTTAAAACAGTATGCAGACCAATCCCTTTTTGTGAAAAAAATCAAATCCTGGATATTCCTCTACTCTTGTTTTGCAAGGAAAGCCAGATTTATACATCCTTCAGAGGACAGAGTGTCAAAAAAAATAAGAGAAAATGAAAACGGAAGTTGTGAGAACTTCATTTTGAGATTGCATAAGAATTCAAATTCCTCTCACATGCTAAAGAATACCTGAACCCTTTTGATTAAACCACTTTAGTTGTTATAATGAGACCATATTTGAAAGCCATCTGTGATTTTTCTGTTCTTACTCTGCAATGACCTTGGCAATGACAAGTTAAAAATAAAATGTATGCAAATTTTATAATGGAGAATGCGGGCATCAATCCCGCTACCTCTCGCATGCTAAGCGAGCGCTCTACCATTTGAGCTAATTCCCCTGTGTGTTTAATCTGCATAACATGAAAAAAGTAACCTCACTGCCTTCCACACTTTATTTGAAGTCCAATTGCCCATAACAGTGTTCAGTTCACTCCTAACTTATGCCTTACCTCCACTTATGGGATGTTTTACAGTTCAGGTTGGCCTGTTTACTACTCGAATATGAGTGATATTGTGGTGTGTTCATCTAGACTCATACCCTACCTAATCTTGAAGTTAAATTTCCCACCAATGAGAAACCAAGGGAGATACCATTTTTGATAGTTATTGCATGTCTAATGCAAGAATAATCACCAGATTATGAGAGTCCAGCAAAAATTACTCATTTTCGCCCAACGTGAGGCTCGAACCCACGACCCTGAGATTAAGAGTCTCATGCTCTACCGACTGAGCTAGCCGGGCTCCCACTTCAAGATGGTATGCAGACTAATCATTTTTTATGAAGGAAATCCATTCCTGGACAATTTTTGGGAGTTATTGCAGGTCTAATGCAAGATTAATCTCCATATTATGAGAGTCAATGCAGTATTCAGGCAAAAATTACTCGTTTTCGCCCAACGTGGAGCTCGAACCCACGACCCTGAGATTAAGAGTCTCATGCTCTACCGACTGAGCTAGCCGGGCTCCCTCCTTAAGACAGTATGCAGACCAATCCCTTTTTGTGAAAAAAATCAAATCCTGGATATTCCTCTACTCTTGTTTTGCAAGGAAAGCCAGATTTATACATCCTTCAGAGGACAGAGTGTCAAAACAAATAAGAGAAAATGAAAACGGAAGTTGTGAGAACTTCATTTTGAGATTGCATAGGAATTCAAATTCCTCTCACATGCTAAAGAATACCTGAACCCTTTTGATTAAACCACTTTAGTTGTTATAATGAGACCATATTTGAAAGCCATCTGTGATTTTTCTGTTCTTACTCTGCAATGACCTTGGCAATGACAAGTTAAAAATAAAATGTATGCAAATTTTATAATGGAGAATGCGGGCATCGATCCCGCTACTTCTCGCATGCTAAGCGAGCGCTCTACCATTTGAGCTAATTCCCCTGTGTGTTTTATCAGCATAACATGAAAAAAGTAACCTCACTGCCTTCCACACTTTATTTGAAGTCCAATTGCCCATAACAGTGTTCAGTTCACTCCTAACTTATGCCTTACCTCCACTTATGGGATGTTTTACAGTTCAGGTTGGCCTGTTTACTACTCGAATATGAGTGATTTTGTGGTGTGTTCATCTAGACTCATACCCTACCTAATCTTGAAGTTAAATTTCCCACCAATGAGAAACCAAGGGAGATACCATTTTTGATAGTTATTGCATGTCTAATGCAAGAATAATCACCAGATTATGAGAGTCCAGCAAAAATTACTCATTTTCGTCCAACGTGAGGCTCGAACCCACGACCCTGAGATTAAGAGTCTCATGCTCTACCGACTGAGCTAGCCAGGCTCCCACTTCAAGATGGTATGCAGACTAATCATTTTTTATGAAGGAAATCCATTCCTGGACAATTTTGGGAGTTATTGCAGGTCTAATGCAAGATTAATCTCCATATTATGAGAGTCAATGCAGTATTCAGGCAAAAATTACTCGTTTTCGCCCAACGTGGAGCTCGAACCCACGACCCTGAGATTAAGAGTCTCATGCTCTACCGACTGAGCTAGCCGGGCTCCCTCCTTAAGACAGTATGCAGACCAATCCCTTTTTGTGAAAAAAATCAAATCCTGGATATTCCTCTACTCTTGTTTTGCAAGGAAAGCCAGATGTATACATCCTTCAGAGGACAGAGTGTCAAAAAAAATAAGAGAAAATGAAAATGGAAGTTGTGAGAACTTCATTTTGAGATTGCATAAGAATTCAAATTCCTCTCACATGCTAAAGAATACCTGAACCCTTTTGATTAAACCACTTTAGTTGTTATAATGAGACCATATTTGAAAGCCATCTGTGATTTTTCTGTTCTTACTCTGCAATGACCATGGGCAATGACAAGTTAAAAATAAAATGTATGCAAATTTTATAATGGAGAATGCGGGCATCGATCCCGCTACCTCTCGCATGCTAAGCGAGCGCTCTACCATTTGAGCTAATTCCCCTGTGTGTTTAATCAGCATAACATGAAAAAAGTAACCTTACTGCCTTCCACACTTTATTTGAAGTCCAATTGCCCATAACAGTGTTCAGTTCACTCCTAACTTATGCCTTACCTCCACTTATGGGATGTTTTACAGTTCAGGTTGGCCTGTTTACTACACGAATATGAGTGATTTTGTGGTGTGTTCATCTAGACTCATACCCTACCTAATCTTGAAGTTAAATTTCCCACCAATGAGAAACCAAGGGAGATACCATTTTTGATAGTTATTGCATGTCTAATGCAAGAATAATCACCAGATTATGAGAGTCCAGCAAAAATTACTCATTTTCGTCCAACGTGAGGCTCGAACCCACGACCCTGAGATTAAGAGTCTGATGCTCTACCGACTGAGCTAGCCGGGCTCCCACTTCAAGATGGTATGCAGACTAATCATTTTTTATGAAGGAAATCCATTCCTGGACAATTTTTGGGAGTTATTGCAGGTCTAATGCAAGATTAATCTCCATATTATGAGAGTCAATGCAGTATTCAGGCAAAAATTACTCGTTTTCGCCCAACGTGGAGCTCGAACCCACGACCCTGGGATTAAGAGTCTCATGCTCTACCGACTGAGCTAGCCGGGCTCCCTCCTTAAGACAGTATGCAGACCAATCCCTTTTTGTGAAGAAAATCAAATCCTGGATATTCCTCTACTCTTGTTTTGCAAGGAAAGCCAGATTTATACATCCTTCAGAGGACAGAGTGTCAAAAAAAATAAGAGAAAATGAAAATGGAAGTTGTGAGAACTTCATTTTTTGAGATTGCATAAGAATTCAAATTCCTCTCACATGCTAAAGAATACCTGAACCCTTTTCTTTAAACCAATTTAGTTGTTATAATGAGACCATATTTGAAAGCCATCTGTGATTTTTCTGTTCTTACTCTGCAATGACCTTGGCAATGACAAGTTAAAAATAAAATGTATGCAAATTTTATAATGGAGAATGCGGGCATCAAGCCCGCTACCTCTCGCATGCTAAGCGAGCGCTTTACTATTTGAGCTAATTCCCCTGTGTGTTTAATTTGCATAACATGAAAAAAGTAACCTTACTGCATTCCACACTTTATTTGAAGTCCAATTGCCCATAACAGTGTTCAGTTCACTCCTAACTTATGCCTTACCTCCACTTATGGGATGTTTTACAGTTCAGGTTGGCCTGTTTACTACTCGAATATGAGTGATATTGCGCTGTGTTCATCTAGACTCATACCCTAGCTAATCTTGAAGTTAAATTTCCCACCAATGAGAAACCAAGGGAGATACCATTTCTGATAGTTATTGCATGTCTAATGCAAGAATATTCACCAGATTATGAGAGTCAATGCAATAATCCAGCAAAAATTACTCATTTTCGCCCAACGTGGGGCTTGAACCCACGACCCTGAGATTAAGAGTCTCATGCTCTACCGTCTGAGCTAGCCGGGCTCCCTCCTTAAGACAGTATGCAGACCAATCCCTTTTTGTGAAAA